>NW_028291310.1:0-82452 GCF_041222555.1 Hakea prostrata
TATTGTGTGCAAGAATCATATATTGTATTTCTATATCAGAGTAGATGTTCATTCTACTATAAATATGTAATGCACTCAATTGAATGAATCACTTCTGATTGAACTCATCTTGTCTTTCTTCTTTGTATCTAATATATTTTCTCTTTATTTTATAACACGTTATCAGCATGATTCCGCTCGAAGAACGAATCCGCTCGAAGTATTGCGTTTTGAGAAGAAAGACAAGTAGACAATGTATCATTATGTTTTCTATTCCAAAGTGAAAATAATGATCGATCTCCTCGCACGCTTTTGTAAACAATGGAGTTTACCTTGTCCATCTTGAAATGTAAGTGCATCATGATAAAAGGTATGTGTTTTATTGAATATAAGAATCAATCAAATAATAAGATATTATGTTGCTTTAATGATTGTGGTTTTATTTATTGTATATAGTGGCTGCTAGCTTTGCACCACAAAGATTGTTAAATGCATCGAAGTTCCAAGATTTGAAATTGTAAATGAATATAGTTCTCTGAGATGCACATGAAGTTGAAAGATTTGAAAGCGTAAATGAATACGATTCTGAGATGCACATGAAGTTGCAAGATTTGAAATTGTAAATAAATACAGTTCTGCAGATGCACATGAAGTTGCAAGATTTGAAACTGTAAATAAATACTTCGAGATGCACATGAAGTTGCAAGATTTGAAAGCGTAAATAAATACAGTTTTGAGATGCACATGAAGTTGCAAGATTTGAAACTGTAAATAAGTACAGATTCTATGAGATGCACTTGAAGTTGCAAGATTTGAAACGTAAATAAATACAGATTCTACGGATGCACATGAAGTTGCAAGATTTGAAAGCGTAAATAAATACGATCAGTAGTTTTGAAATTAATTCTCTTTTGAAATTATAAGGAGAAAATATTATTCATGAAAATATCCCAGACAAATTTTCAAGTTTCAGATTTGTTGTTACAATAGTAATATTGTAAAAAGGAGTTTTAAGAAATACTCGAATGATATCATGCCTATTTGTGGCTGAGTAAAATAATGGACTATTAATGAAAAGTCATGAAGCTCGTCTTATTGGTTCTGTTCCATTCCCTCAAGTGAATGCAACAATTCATGATATGCCCGAAAGAAGGCAAAATTAAAATTATGGTCATGATTGTGGAAGAGGATGAGGCAAAAGACGGAATAATTACCGTCATTATTATGGAAGTAAATAAGAGAATAATAAGGATTCTCAATATAACAATTCAAGAAGTGAAGATAATATTTTTTACCGATTTGGTATGAAAGCTATTAGACATGTATCTATCATACTCCACAATATTTAATTAAGCTTTGTCAAGCCTTAATTAAAGAAATAAAAATAATGTGGAGATAAATTAGATTTTCCAAAATCATGATATTTGAGCAATTTTTGCCTATAAAAGGAATGATTTTGATGGCCTCACATGTACTACATATCTAGATGCTGCAAACTTCTTTGAAGATAATAGTTGAAGATTTGATTATGTAATTCTTTTCTCTTCAAATCTCATCTCATATGTTAGTTTATCTTAAATTTAATCTTTTTCTTCTATAAATTTTTTTTATTGACTTTCTATATATCTTTTAATATATTTTGTTTCATTTTGATGAAGAATGTGAATATTCTCTTATATCTTTGTGACGCATATTATCCTGAGAGAAAAATATACATATTTCTCTTATTTGATGATACGGAAGCCAATGTTCATATAAAATCGGTAGTACAACATTGATTGGAAGCTCCGGAAGAGCTAATCTATTATTATCTGGGAGATAAAATTGGTTATAAATAATTCATTATTTTGTAGTAAGTCTCAAAGAAACTTATTAAGTTTCAAAGCTATTTGCCAAAATTATTATCCGATTGAGACTACAAATAATGGTATAAGTAAATATCTATACAAAGTTATTAGATATTTCTCCCAATTTGTACTACACGAATATCGCATGGTTGAAACACATGCTTGAGTAAATCAAATGAACATTGATTCCAATAATTTTATTATTTGGCATGACCGGTTGGACCATACCGGATCAAGTATGATTATTGAAAATTCAATTGTCATCCATTGAAGAACCAGAAGATTCTTCAATTAAGTGAATTTTCTTGTATTGTTTGTTCTCAAGAAATATTTATTATTAATATTCACCAGCTAAAGTTGAGATTGAACATTCTACGTTTTTGAAACGTATAGAGGGTGAAATGTATGGGCCCATTCACCCATCATGTGGACCATTCAGATAATATATGATTTTAATAGATGCATCTATAAAGTGGTCACATGTATGTTCATTATGAACTCGCAATTTGGTGTTTGCGAGATTGTTTGCTCAAATAATGAGATTAAGAGCATAATTTATGAATTATAAGATAAAGACAGTTTGTCTTGATAATGCTGGTGAATTTACATCTCAGGCTTTATGATTATTGTATAACAACTGAGATCACAGTTGAATAGCCTGTTACTCATGTTTATATCCAAAATGGTTTGGTAAAATTATTTATTAATTGTCTCCAATTAATAACTAAACCATTGTTTATGAGAACAAAGCATCACTTGTACGCATCAGGCCAAAAGGTTGTTATAAATTCTCCCTATTACAATTGGCTTATGGTCATAAGCCAAATATTTCTCATCTTAAAATTTTTGGATGTGCGGCTTATGTTCTAATTGCTCCACCACAGCGCACAAAGATGAGTCTCCAAATAAAGTCGGGAATATATGTTGGATATGAATCTCCTTATATAATGCAATATATTGTCAATGATAGGAGATTTATTTAATGAATTAGTTTTTCCAACATGAGGGGGAGAGAATAAACAGTTGGAAAAAGAGATTGATTGTATGCATTATCATTATCTAATTAGATCCTCACACTGAGCACTGTGAACTTGAAGTTCGAAGGATAATGCAATAAATATTATGAATCAACTGCCAGATTTGCTGACCTGCTAAGAGTTATTAAATCTCATATTCCAGCTGTAAATGCTCCAATTAGAATTGATGTCCCACAGGACAATCTATCGATGCAAATGAAATCAAACCACGTTTAAAACGTGGAAGATCAATCGGTTCCAAGGATAAAATCCTAGAAAAGGAAATGAACAAATGATCAAGATGGTCATAATATGGAGACAATTGATTATGAAGATCCTGAAGACATAACTTTCTATAAAACCCCAGAAGAGGTTCAGGTACCTGAAAATAATGAAGAGATCTCGATTAGTTATGTCATTGCAGGAAAAAGATGGAACCGAAAAGATAAAGTTGTCGACAACATTTTTGCATATTATGTTATTGTTGAAATAATACATCAAGACGAGGATCTTGAATATAAATTTGTTGATGAATATAAATCAAGAAATGATTGGCCAAAATGTAGAGACGCAATTCAAGCAGAATTGAATTCGCTTGAAAATTAAAGTTTTTGGACCTGTAGTCCAACATCTGAAGGTATAAAGCCAGTGGGGTACAATTGAGTTTTCTGCGAAAAATGAAATGAGAAAAATAATGAAATCGTGATATATAAAGTATGAATTATGGCACAAGAATTTTCGCAGATGCTGGCATTGATTACATGGAAACATGTTCTCTTGTGGTGGATGCAATCACCTTCGGATATCTTATTAATCTGGCAGTATATGAAAATTTTGACATGCGTCTAATGGATATTATTACAGCCTATTTATATGGCTCACTCGAGTGTGAAATATATATGAAAATCCCTGAAGGATTCAAAATGACTGAAGCATATAAAAATTCCTAGGAAGTTTGTTCAATAATGCTTCAAAGATTATCAAGGCATATATGGTAATCTCCTGAGTGGATATTTACTAAATGAAAAGCATAAAAATGATCTAATTTATTATTGTGCCTTTATTAAAGGATATGGATCTAATTTTAGTAAGTATATATGATGATGATTTAAATATCATCGAAACTCCTGAAGAGTTTCCAAAAGCAGTAGATTATTTTAAGAAAGTTGAAATGAAAATCTTGGAAAGACAATGTTTTGTCTTGATTTGTAAATTGAGCATTTGACAAATGAAATATTCGTTCATCAATCAACTTATATAGAGAATATTTTGAAGAGATTTTATCTAGATAAAATACATCCATTGAGTACCCCAATGGTTGTGAGATCGCTCAATATAAAGAAAGATTCATTTCAACCCCAAGAAAACAGTGGAGAATTTCTTGGTCCTGAAGTACCATATCTTAGTGCTATTGGGGCATTAATGTATCTTGCTGATAATACATAATCGGATGTAGCATTTTCTATAAGTGTATTAACAAGATTTATTTATTCTCCAATACGAAGACACTGAAATGTTATAAAACATATATTTCAGTATATTCGAGAAATTATTGACATGATATTATTTTATGAATGTGGATATCAACTTACTAGTTTTGCAGATGCAGGATATTTATCTGATCTACATAAAACTAGATCTCAAACATGCTATTTATTTTCAAGTGAATGTTAACTATTTTATATTTGGTTAAGATCAATGATACAACACAATCATGAAGCATGCAGTCTTCTACTAGAAGAAGGAATTTCAACAATATTATATGAAGATTATGCTGCATGCAAAGCTCAATTGAAGGGATGATACATCAAAGAAGATAGAACGAAGCATATTTCACCGAAATTCTTCTTCACTCTTGATTTTCAATGAAATGATGAAATATATGTTTATTGAATTCGTTCAAGTGATAACTTGACAGGTTTATTTATTGAGGCGTTGCCTACTTTAAATGTTGAGAAGTTGGTATATGATAATGGAATGTACGTATTCAAAGATACTCAATGATGTTATCATCAGGGGGAGTAAAATACGTTTGCACTCTTTTTCCCTTAACCAAGGTTTTGTCCCACTGGGTTTTCCTGGTAAGGTTTTTAATGAGGCAGCTACCAATACGTATTATTTAGATATGTATACTCTTTTTCCTTCACTAAGATTTTTTTCCCACAGGGTTTTTCTTAGTAAGGTTTTAACGAGGTACATTATCTATTGATGGACATCCAAGGGGGAGTGTTATAAATAATATTTATTATGGATGTCCACTACCCCAAAGAGATTGTACTTCCAATTGAAGATCTCAATTACCTCAGGATGCAATATTGGTGAAGATCACAACCATCTCATTACACAATATTGGCAGTCAATATTTCCATTCTATGTACCTTCTATCTTGGGCGGCAATCTATCTTTCCATATCAAGAATATCTTATTGTGTGCAAGAATCATATATTGTATTTCTATATCAGAGTAGATGTTCATTCTACTATAAATATGTAATGCACTCAATTGAATGAATCACTTCTGATTGAACTCATCTTGTCTTTCTTCTTTGTATCTAATATATTTTCTCTTTATTTTATAACAGATTTTTATTTATTGTACATATTGATTGTTAGTCTTGCGCCACAAATATTGTTAAATGCACTTGAAGTTACAAGATTTGAAACTGTAAATGAATACAGTTCTACAGATGCACATGAAGTTGCAAGATTTGAAACTGTAAATAAGTACAGTTCTGCAAATGCACTTGAAGTTGCAAGATTTGAAACTGTAAATGAATACAGTTCTGCAGATACACATGAAGTTGCAAGATTTAAAACTGCAAGATTTGAAACTGTAAATAAATACAGTTTTGTAGTTTTTTAAATTAATTCTCTATTGAAATTATAAAGAGAAAATATTATTCATGAAAATATGCCAGCAAATTTTCAAGTTTCAAATTTGTTGTTACAATAGTAATATTGTAAAAGGAGTTTTAAGAAATATTCTAAATGATATCATGCCTATTTGTGGCTGGGTAAAATAATGGACTATTAATAAAAAGTCATGAAGCTCGTCTTATTGGTTTTGTTCAATTCCCTGAAGTGAATGTAGCAATTCATAATATGCCTGAAAGTAGGCAAAATTAAAATTATGGTCATGACTGTGGAAGAGAATGAGGCAAAAGACGGAATAATTACCATCATTATTATAAAAATAAATAAGAGAATAATAAGGATTCTCAATATAACAATTCAAGGAGTGAAGATAATATTTGTTACCCATGTGGTATGAAAGCCATTAGACATGTATCTGTCGTATTCCACAATATTTAATTAAGCTTTGTCAAGCCTTAATTAAAGAAATAAAAATAATGTGGAGATAAATTGAATTTTCTAAAATCATGATACTTGAGTAATTTTTGCCTATTAAAGTGATGATTCTGATGGCCTCATAGATACTACACATCTAGATGCGCAACAAACTCCTTTGAAGATAATAGTTGAAGATTTGATTATGTTAGTAGAATTCAAATAAAAATAATATTATATTAGTTTGTAATTCTTTTCTCTTCAAATCTCATCTCATAAGTTAGTTTATCTTAAATTTAATATTTTTCCTCTATAATTTTTTTTATTGACTTTCTATATATCTTTAATATATTTTGTTTCATTTTGATGAAGAATGTGAATATTCTCTTATATGCTGTGATGCATATTATACTAAGAAAAAAATATACATATTTCTCTTATTTGATGATGTGGAAGCCAATGTTCATATAAAAATTGGTAGTACAAGATTAATTGGAAGCTCCGGAAGAGCTAATCTATTATTATTTGGGAGATAAAATTGGCTATGAATAATTCATTATTTTGTAGTAAGTCTCAAAGAAACTTATTAAGTTTCGATGCTATTTGCCAAAATGATTATCAGATTAAGACTACAAATAATGGTAAAAGTGAATATCTATACAAAGGTGTTAGATATTTTCTCTCAATCTGTACTACACGAATATCGCATGGTTGAAACACATGCTTGGGTAAATCAAATAAACATTGATTCCAATAATTTTATTATTTCGCATGACCGGTTGAACCATCCCGGATCAAGTATGATGCGAAAAATTATTGAAAATTCAATTGTCTTCCATTGAAGAACCAGAAGATTCTTCAATTAAATAAATTTTCTTGTGTTGCTTGTTCTCAAGAGAAATTTATTATTGGATATTCACCAGCTAAAGTTGAGATTGAACATTCTACGTCTTTGAAACATATACAGGGTGAAATATATGGGTCCATTCACCCATTATGTGGACCATTCATATAATATACAATTTGAGTAGATGCATCTATAAAATGGTCACATGTATTTCATTATGAATTCGCAATTTGGTATTTGCGAGATTGTTGCTCAAATTGGATTAAGAGCACAATTTATGGATTATAAAATAAAGACAGTTTGTCTTAATAATGTTGGTGAATTTACATCTCAAGCTTTATGATTATTGTATAACAACTAATATCACAGTTGAATAGCCTGTTGCTCATGTTTATATCCAAAATGGTTTGGTAAAATTATTTATTAAATGTCTCCAAGTAATAGCTAAATCATTGTTTATGAGAACAAATTATTATTTGTACGCATCAATCCAAAAGGTTGTCATAAATTCTCCTTATTACAATTGACTTATGGTCAGAAGCCAAATATTTCTCATCTTAAAATTTTTTGATGTGTGGTTTATGTTCCAATTGCTCCACCACAGCGCACAAAGATGAGTACCCAAATAAAGTTGGGAATATATGTTGGATATGAATCTCCTTATATAATTAAATATCTTGCAAATGATAGGAGATTTATTTAAAGCAATATTTGTTGAGTATTATTTTGATGAATTAGTTTTTCCAACATGAGGGGGAGAGAATAAACAGTTGAGTGCTTCAATCAAGATTGATGTCCCAGTAGGACAATCTATCAGTGTAAATGAAATTAAACCACGGTTAAAACGTGGAAGATCAATCGGTTCCAAAAATAAAATCCTAGAAAATGAAATGAGCAAATGATCAAGATGGTCATAATATGGAGACAAATGATTATGAAGATCCTGAAGACATAATTTTCTATAAAACCCCATAAGAGGTTCAGAGTACCTGAAAATAATGAAGATATCTCGATTAGTTATGTCATTGCAGGAAAAAGATAGAACCGAAAATATAAAGTTGTCGACAACAATTTTTACATATAATGTTTTTATTGAAATAATGCAACAAGACGAGGATATTGAATATAAATTTGTTGATGAATATAATGAATAAATGATTGGCCAAAATGTACAGACGCAATTCAAGTAGAATTGAATTCGCTTGAAAAAGTGGACCTGTAGTCCAACATCTGAAGATATAAAGCCAGTGGGGGTACAAATGAGTTTTCGTGCGAAAAATGAAATGAGAAAAAGAATTAAATTGTGATTATAAAGCATGAATTATGGCACAAGAATTTTTGCATGGGCCTGGCATTGATTATATGGAAACATGTTCTTTTGTGGTGGATGCAATCATCTTCAGATATCATATTAATCTGGCAGTATATGAAAATTTTGACATGCGTCTAATAGGTATTATTACAGCCTATTTATATGGCTCACTTGAGTATGAAATTTATATGAAAATCTCTGAAAGATTCAAAATGTCTGAAGCATATAAAAATTCTTATGAAGTTTGTTTAATAAGACTTCAGAGATGATCATGACATATATGGTATTGTCGGTAATACATCAAAAGTAATTCAATTCAATTAATTGATGGGGAAAAAATTCCTTACCTGAATTCGCTTTCCCTTACTTGAAGTATTCGCAACGGAAGTCTAGATCCACGTTCTCGTTCCACCACCAAAGGTTTACCGGCGAGATTCCTCAATCACAGGGAAAGGGAATAATATCCACAACCCAAATGCCGTGGATTAATGGAATGAAGATCGAATACTAGCAAAGAAGAAAATCTAAGCCTGCGATTCTAAGAGAGAGGGAGAGAGAGATGGAGCCGCCGTTTTTCAGAGATTCGCTCGTGCGAATGAATCACTCCGTTACTTACTCACTAAATGCGGTGGTTACCAAAATATATAACCTATTTTGTAACCGCCCTAATAGTGAGTTTCCAATATTGCCCTTGGGCATTTAATTTATTAATCAAATTAATAAATTCCAACAGCTCCCACTTGCACAAGGGCAAGTGTTAATCTTTCAATGTGTCCCAGACACACTTGTATATCCCGGATATACACATTCAATTTCTCCGCTATGTATCCCGATACATAGACCTCTTGTGTCCCTGCACACACATGCATATCCCGGATATACATATATATTGATCTCTTCACTATGTATCCCAGATACATAGACCACCTGTGTCCCAGACACTAATATCCACAATCATACTGGCAAAATGGGTTGTGCGACCGGTGATATACCTGCACGCGTGAGCCCCAAACTAGAAACCTTCCCAGAAGGCCAGAATGGCACATCACTCATAGAAACAAATCAAATAAGCATTAGTATAACACAGTGTCCTAGGTTTATTCAAACTCACCGAGACTAAAGGTATCTCGATCCCTCCGAGAGATCACCTTCTTGTCCTTAAGATGTTCACTACTGTAACACATACAGTTGGCGCCTGCAAACACTTTTTAGGGTGCAGTTGAATCAAACCTTTCCTTTCGCCCCAGACCATCACTACACTTAGTATGATATATGTGCTATGGTGGAGCATTCTATATACAATAGAACGTATGTCCATCTCAACACCATACAGGTCTTAGTCCAGTCGCAACCCCTTGCGCCTAACCCGAGTTACTTTATTGTCGCCACCCTAGCGCCACATAAAGTACTCGCACCTTGCTCCTATAGGCAACATGAATAGTGGGAACATTCATGTCGATTCTCTTCACAATAGAGAAACTCATCTTGATTCCAAATCAAGGCGACATCATGATTATGAATTGACCTACACAAAGTCATTCACAATCCGTCTCATCTCTCTGGCCTCCAAGGCGCCGAGAGGCGAATGCTCGTGTGAGTGAGCCATTCTCTTGCCTATTGACATATGTTGTTTTATGCTAGAAGAAACACAATCACACAGAAAGTGAATAATAAAAATGCTGGAATGAACTCATATTACTCATTAATAAGAAAGTCTCAGTACAAAAATAAGTCACAATCTACGCAAGCCCAAGGATTTTACATAAGAAATAAAAACATCCTTGGCTATAGGTTTGGTAAAAGGGTCAGCTACCATCAAACTAGTAGATATGTGCTTAAGTACAACTTTCTTTCTTGATGTAATGTCTCTAACAAAGTGATATCTCAACTGTATATGTTTGGTCTTCCCATGATACTTGGGGTCCTTGACATAGCTAAGAGCTGCCGTACTATCACAGTAGACAAGGGCAGCCTCTTTGGATGTCATCACAATCCCAGTATGTCGAAGGAATCTCCTCAACCAAATAGCCTCTTGAACCACAGCGGAGCATGCCACATACTCTGCTTCCATGGTCGAGAGGGATATACAAGCCTGCTTCTTGCTACACCATGAAATGGCCCCGCCATTCAGCAAGAAAGCATATCCAGAGGCTGATTTGCACTCATCGATGTCTCCAGCCCATTCGGCATCACTATAGCCAACTAACCGCAAATCCGATCCTTGGTAACACAACATGTAGTTACTCGTTCCTCTCGAGATATCTCAATATCCTCTTGATCGCTTTCCAAAGGTGCTCTATGCCCGGGTTTGATTGGTATCGACTAACCAAACCCACCGCATAACAAATATCCGGCCTAGTACACATCATAGCGTACATAAGGCTACCCACTGCACTGGAATATGGAACTCTTTCCATCTTGGTTTTCTCCTCTGGAGTCTTAGGACCCATATCAAGGCTCAAATGCAAACCCTTCTCCACTGGAGTATCAATTGGTTTGCAGTTGTGCATCTGGTATCTTGTCAAGACATTGTCAATATAGGTCTCTTGAGATAAACCCAGTAATCTCTTTTGCCTATTTCTGACAATCTTGACACCAAGCACATAGCTTGCTTCACCCATGTCCTTCATATCAAATACGGAGGACAACCATTTCTTAATGGTTTCCAATAGCTCCTTGCTATTGCTAGCCATAAGTATGTCATCTACGTGCAGTGTCGAATGACATAATTATTATCGTATCTCTTGGTGTAAACACGGTGGTCTTCCTCAAGCATGGAAAAACCATTTTCCATCATAGCTTGGTGGAAGCGCATATTCCACTGTCTAGATGCTTGCTTTAAGCCATATATGGACTTCTTAAGCTTGCACACTTTGCGCTCAAGTCCATGTGCTTCAAAGCCTTGAGGTTGATCCATATAGATCTCTTCCTCAAGTTCTCCATTGAGAAAAGCGCAGTTTTACATCCATCCGATAAAGCTCCAAGTCCAACCGAGCAACAATGGCTAGTATGAGGCGAATTGAGGCAAACCTAACCACGGGGGAAAAAGTTTCCTCATAATCAACGCCCTCTCGTTGGGTGTAGCCCTTGGCCACTAAACGAGCCTTGAATCTCTCAATAGATCCATCCGCCTTTCTTTTGATCTTGAGAACCCACTTGTTCCCAATCGCCTTTCGGGCTCTGGCGGCAAGTCAACCAAGTCCCAGACATGATTAACTTTCATCGACTCCAACTCTTCCTTTATTGCTTTTAACCATTCCTTTGAGCTTGACCCCGCAAGAGCTTCCCGCACGCTCTTTGGTTCATGTTCATCGACCGAAATCATCTCACGCCGATCTCTTCAGGAGTTACCATGTAGGCTTCATCCTCTATGTCGAAACGTCGACGAGGAACTAGCCCGCGCCTACTACAGCGCAAGTGCATGTCGGATTGCTCACCGTCTAAGGTAGCTATCACATCCGCACTCCCACTCCCACTAGGATCTTCTCGGATGAACCCCGGGTTCATTATCCAGAATCTAAATCCCGGAGTGACAAGACCACTATCTTGTATCTCAAAGAATTCCGATGATTCTTTGTTAACTCCTGAAAGAGATGGAAAATCATTCTCCAAGAATGTTGCATCCCTAGACTCAAGTTCCGTTCTTTTCTCACTCTCATCTAGTCCAATGAAGACATGGCCCTTTGAGGGTTCGGAATATCTCACAAAGATACACTTTCTTCCTCTCGGGTCCAAGCTTTCCATATTGGTGAGAAGTAGAGTGAACATATGCCGCACATCCCCATGCGCGCAAGTAACTCAAATTTGGCTTCCTTCCGGTCCACAACTCATATGGTGTGGAAGGAACCGATTTGGTTGGAACTCGTTGAGGATATAGGCCGCATCAGCAAAGCATCTCCCCAATAAGAGATGGGTAGATTTGCTCGCGCCATCATGGATCTCACCATGTCTAGCAAGGTTCTATTCCTCCTCTCAACAACCCCATTTTGTGGAGTCCCCGGAATAGTAAGTTGTCTAGATATCCCCTTTTCATCACATAACCCTTTGAACATATCGGAGAGATACTCTCTACCTCTATCCGTTCTAAGAGTTTTAATCCTTTTATCTAAGCGATTCTCAACCAAGCTCATGAATTTCTTAAAACATTCCGGAGCTTCGACTTATGAGAAATTAGATAAATGTGACCATACCTTGTATAGTCATCTATGAATGTGATGAAATATGACTGTCCTTTTCTAGTATGCACATTCATGGGTCCACACACATCCGAATGGATAAGTTCTAAAGGAAGAGAGGCTCTCAAAGCCTTTTTAAATGGTTTTCTAGTTGCTTTTCCCGCTAGACATGACTCACAAAGTTGGCAAATCAGATAGTGAACCTTGGCCTAAGAGACCTTCTCTTGCCAACCTGTTCATCCTATCTAAGCCAATATGTCCTAGTCTAGCATGCCACAAATTAGAATCAATACACACAAAGTATTTTGGCAAACAAAAACATTACTAGAATTAAATGAATAATCAATTGTATCCAATACAATGAAACCATTATCAAGAAAACCATAACCATAAACCGTATCACCCGAGATACAAAACCAAAGAATTGTTTTCAAATACAATTCTAAAACCATGTCTTAAAAGATAAATAACAGAAACAAGATTTCGCCGAATGTCTCGGAGCATACAAGACATCATGGAGTAACAATGCTCTCGGCCACCTCGCAAAACTAATTTGCATGTGCCTATGCCATGAACCTCCACGCTTGAGCTGTTCCCCATCGTTATCCTTTTGCTTCCTCTTGGAATACGACGGTATTCCACGAAGCTCGAGCGTTCCCTTGTTATGTGTTCATGTCGCACTTTGAATCAACAATCCACAAAGGATTTAGTTCAGCAAGCATAGTAGAACTTGTTACATAACAAGATGAGGTATAACACACAAGACATACCTCTTGCTCAGTGCAATCACGAGCAAAATGACCAGGCTTTCGGCACTTGAAGCAAATCAAAGCTGATTTCTTCTTGCCAAAGCACTAGTCCCCCTTGAATGCTTGGGCCCACTCTTGTTTTTGTTCCCACCCCTGGTTACTTTGCTTGGACCGCGAGGTTGAGCTTTTTCTCTCTTGCGCTTGAAGCCTCGCACCCTTACTAGTGCTTGCTTCAAGAAGCAAATACATCGGTTTGAGGGGTATCGGCCAACATCCGATCCTCATCAAGCTCAAGGTGCTTAGCAGCTTGATCGAAAGTCTTGACCTCATCAGCATGAGTCAAGAAGATCTTCATATGCTCCCAAGTCTTTGGCAATGACCGATGATCGCGGAGACTTGCTCCTCATCGGTCTTCGGCGCCCACATGCGCTCAACTCACTAATCATGTTAGACATGATGGTTATATGCTGCCTCATGGTGTGACCCCGGCGCATCTTATAACCGTCAAAAGTGAGTCCGAGCTGGCGGCCTCTTGTGGTGGAAGTCCCTCCATACTGGAACTTCACAGCCTCCCACAAAGACTTTGCAGTCCTATGCTTCTCATAACGAAGCATCAGGTCATCCCTCATGGAGCTCAGGATTGTAATCCTGGCTACCCGGTCTTTCCTCTTCCAAGCATTGTATATATCAAGGTCCCCGCGATGTTGTGCGGTGGTACCTTCCTCGGGTGGGTTCATGGTCCGGTTTATGGTCTCTAGCATATCCTGCTCTTCTAGGAGATATTGCACCTTTCGGTGCCAGAGGTCATAATTCCTCTCATTCAGCTTATCTCCTTTAGTGAGGTCAGCAACAATGCTCTTGGTAGCAGCCATTTTTCTAGAGATATTACATACAAGAATGAGTTCAATGAATCTAGCATAAAACACAACTCATGCAACAAAAATCACACTAGCATAGTCAACCTATGGGATAAGCACTTAAACCAAAAGAGATGCTAAAAAAACATTCAATCAAATTCTCATGCAAACCCACATAGACTTATACACTAACTTCATTCTGTGCAAGAAACATGATTGATAGACCCATAAATAAAAAATAGTTTTATTAAAATAAAACATGCAATCATGTTAAAGCTATGAGGTGGTTCACACAGAACACTTCTACCTCATTAGCTCCCAATAGGCCCCAATAGGCCCTCAATGCCCAAACATCACACAGACTGTCGGGCCATTGGTGTCCAAAGAAATTAGAAACACATTACTGAATCGGACGGACCAATTTCCAAAAAATCCATCTCCCAGACGGACTGCCGTCCCGCCGCACGGAATTCCGTCTCGCCTTTTTATGCCCGGACGGATGACCGTCCGCCCGCACGGAAATTCCGTCTGGCATTCTGTGATCAAACGGATGACCGTCTGCCCAGACGGAAATTCCGTCTGGCATTCTGTGACCGGACGGATGACCGTCTCTCCCAGACGGAAATTCCGTCTGGGTCACTGTGACCACTATGATAATAGACGGACGACCGTCCTGGTCGACGGTTGTCCGTCTGGTCCACAGTGACCAAAAAACGGCGATTTTTCAATTTTTCTTGAACGGAAAAAAACGGTAAAACACGTTTTTTTCACTCAAAAATCATCCAAAAAACACATGAAAAAAATCCAACAATAAATTTTAAACAAAAATTTTCATCATGGATTATCAATTCATGCAAATCTCCATTAGGGAAATCCACAAGGATCTCCCACTCGGATCCGAATCAAAATTAAAGGTTTCCAAAAACCCTATCAATCTTCCCATGGGTTTCGTATTAAACCCTTGATCCTCCCATTGGATCCATACAATAAAATTAAACAATGGGGAGGAACAATAAACGTGGGAACCAATGGCTCTGATACCAATGTCGGTAATACATCAAAAGTAATTCAATTCAATTAATTGATGGGGAAAAAATTCCTTACCTGAATTCGCTTTCCCTTACTTGAAGTATTCGCAGCGGAAGTCTAGATCCACGTTCTCGTTCCACCACCAAAGATTTATCGGCGAGATTCCTCAATCACAGGGAAAGGGAATAATATCCACAACCCAAATGCCGTGGATTAATGAAATGAAGATCGAATACTAGCAAAGAAGAAAATCTAAGCCTGCGATTCTAAGAGAGAGGTAGAGAGAGATGGAGCCGCCGTTTTTCAGAGATTCGCTCGTGCGAATGAATCACTCCGTTACTTACTCACTAAATGCGGTGGTTACCAAAATATATAACCTATTTTGTAACCGCCCTAATAGTGAGTTTCCAATATTGCCCTTGGGCATTTAATTTATTAATCAAATTAATAAATTCCAACAGGTATAATCTCCTTAGTGGATATTTACTAAATGAAGAATATATATTCCAATTTATTATTGTGCCTTTATTAAATGATATGGATCTAACTTTGTTATAATAAGTGTATATATTTATATCATCAAAACTCCTGAAGAGTTTTCAAAAGAATTAGATTATTTGAAGAAAGTTGAAATGAAAATCTTCAAAAGACAATGTTTTATCTTGACTTGTGAATTGAACATTTGACCAATGAAATATTCGTTCATCAATCAACTTTTATAGATAATATTTTGAAATGATTTTTCATAGAAAAAGTAGATCCATTGAGTACCCCAATCATAGAAAAAGCACTACACAGGGACTTCTTTATTGAAGATCCAGCTAAAGCATAGGGTTTGTGGCTTCGCTTCTAGGTAATAATATTTAAAAAGCACTACACAATGACTTCTTTGTTGAAGATCCAACTAAAGCGTAGGGTTTGTGGCTTAATCTTTTGGGCTCGTTCTTCAGCCCATTCTTGTAGTTTTCGAATCTTACGAGGCAACCCACAAACCATATCCTGGGCTTTCTGACCTTCATTGTTGAGACCCACAACCTTCTCCAACTTCCATCTCCCAATCAAGAACTCTAATATGTCCAAGTAATCGGCAATGGTGTAAACACCAAGCTTCTGTGTGACAATGGAGAAATGGTTGAAGAGATTCGAGTTTTCACCATCGAACATCAAGTGGGCCGGCATCGTAATGTTCTGACCCAGAGTATCAGCAATTGTCAGCATGGCATCTGTGGGGTCTATCTCTAATAGCTTCTCCATCATCTATTGATATGATTTTTCATGTCGCTTCTCATCAGGTGCAATGGTACCACAGAAACTGGCTAACACGGGATCATCGCTCTGCTTTGCCAACAAAGCTGTTTTGCCATGTGTTATGAATGTTGCCCGTTCTTGAAATGAAGTGTACGTGATTCCCATGTACGGAGTGATTTTTAATATTGGGCTCTGTCATTAGACACCAAAAGAGCAAATAAAATGTCAAAGATACACAGATGCATTCATGAGTGGTGAAAATTTCAGAATCTAGATGTTTAGTATGTGCTCTTTTCATACTTTTACTACATATTAGAAGGGTTCTATTGATACTCACTCGGAGTCTCACCTCTGATTTATTGTGTTAGCACTCAAAGGTAGACGTAATGTATGGTGGATAAATGTAGGAAAACACATATATCTTCAAGACTCAAAATCTCAATCCCACGATGGTAGTGCATGGGTTTTAATGTCATACCATACAAAATAGATATTACTAAAATGTTGGGTCCTCGATAGTTAGTTAATGTGGCTTGTGCTATCCAACATTGCATGGTAAATTTTAATTTCGATTATTTCAAACTGTCCCACGATCTTTTTTCACAACATCACAAAAACTCTAATTTCACGACACTGAGTACTAGCACAACCACACCAATAGATGATACCATTGACGCCATAGATGGATCAGTTTGAAAACAATTTATAGGGCAGGTAAACAGATTGAAGATGAATCAGATTGAGAAAGAATGAGAAAGAGGGACGGAAAAGAGAAGAGAAAGCAGATGGAGAGGAGAGAAAAGTTTGGGATGCATGGTTCAAGCAAGCAGAGGCATAAGCTTGTCTTCACCTAAAGAGAAAGATTGTTGGGAAACCCTTAGATATGAAAGCAAGTGATCAGAGAGAATGAAGGGCGAAATGAGAGAGAAGTTACCTTGGGGAATAAAAGAGATGGAATCTTTGGTTGTTAAAACATCAATATTTATCAGAAATACATGATGCAGTCCCAACACTACACTAAGCAGCACCAGCTAGGACACAACATTTAGTAAGATCCATTTGATTTTACCTAATGCATGCATATCATTAGCTTTAGAGCTTTTGATGTATTAGTCAAAAGTACCTAACATGTATTCACGTAAAAATGCCAGCCAACCCTAGCTTTTTAATATGAAGAATCAATAGCTCACCGTGCCAGCGGTGATAAGGTTTTGTATGGTGCGTTCGACCATATGCATGTTGACTCGTCCAGACAAGTATAAATACTTGTTGAGAAGATCTCCATGCCGGTTCTCTTCAGCCGTCCAAGATCGAATCCAAACAGACCAACCATCGGGGCTGTTTCCAGTTGGATCTTTGATCCCTTCGAATCTATTGAGAAAAGATGTGTATGATGGCAAAGCTTCTTCTGTGATTAGATCACCACTAATACCACCAAGTACTCATCAGGCAATCCTGCTGTTCTCTCACGCAAGCCCAAAACTTGCTGCGTAAATTCATCCGATGGAAGGGTTGAGTCTGGCAAGAAATCGTGTGGTTGCCAACTTTTCTCCGCTGGTTTTAACAGCGGCAAGACATTTTCTCCCACCCAACCACTAAGTGATTTGAGGAGCTCCACCTTCTCCGGTGGTACAGTGGGGATGTTTGCGATCGGCTGAACTGCAGCAGCCACCACAGCAGCGACTGGTGATCGTCGTCCCCATAATCTACTGGTGGCAGTTGCTGACGAAGTCTGGGATCCCAGAGGATAATGTGTGAGAGCAGGACTGCATTTTCTAGGAAATGAAAGCTGGCTGAAGGCATATGACAACTGCATATTGATTTGAGCAGATGAAGTTTTCTTCTATGAAAAGGGATGCGAGGATTCTCTATTTATGAGAGTTTTATAGTAGAATTTCTCTGATCATTCATATTTCATATTTAAAAGTTTTACCTTAATTTGATTCCTACCCAAAAGTCAACTATTATCTCTTTCTATCCGAAATTGCTTTTGTGCTGTGGCAGTACCGTGTGGCCTACGGTCCAAGATTGAAACTTCAATGCGTAGCAATGTCATTGTGTTTTTATCCTTTTTCACTTGTTATTGTTTTTGTAAGGAATTAACACAGACTTTAAATTATTACCCACTAGTCTCTTTGCTTTAACATTAGTATAGAGATTTTGTAATCATTATTTGACCTCATCCATCTTAAATCCTAGCTCCTCTCGTGGAGTTGATCTGTCATTCTCATTTCAGGTAAATATCTTCTTATACATAATAATTAGAGTAGCTTTTATCTTTCTCACACGCCATAGTTGGTAGGTTTGATCAGTAACCACAGGGTCCCGTCCATGTATACTTGTTCTCAGTCACATTCCGAGTCTTCTTAATTTTCTGTTACTTGGCAGTTCGAGTAAGATTTCCATCTCACGTTTATTAATAAGAAGAAAATAAAATTTAGGTGCAAATGGACAAACCAAGTTTCCACGACTCATAGGCAATGACTTGATTAAGGAAACCCGCCAAAGCTACACAAATGCGAGTTTTTATAGGACAGTTGTCATAATTGCTTATTGACCCAAACCTGAGTGATCTACTGATGAACAAAGATGCAACTTGCGTGAAATTAAATGGAGGTTCGAACCAATTTGTGGAATCGAAGGACTAGTTGTGGTTATAAATGCCACCCAAACCAGAGCTAACTGGTTCTCCTTTGAAAAGCATTGAGGTGTAGTAATTGACTGGACATTTAGGTTACCATTAATATTTTTTTCAATGCATGCAACACTTTGTCATGGATATCATCGAAAGTGGGTATTTTTCCTCTGCCCAACATCATTACACCTCACAACAATAGATGTATGCTTAATTATTATAATATAATTAAGTGACTTACCTTTGCCTATCTTTAATTCTTTGAATAAGATTAACTTCTTCTGAATTTGAGGTTTCTCATTGTGACTGGTGAAGGTAGGGGTGTCAATTTGCAGTTCGAATCGTTAAAATCGAACCGAACCGGCCCGAACTGAACCTTAATGGGCTATATTTGGGCTGAGGGTGGCAAAGCCCGCACCAACCCAAACTCAAATTGCAACCCATTATAACCCGTTTTACAACCCGTTATATAGTTTAATATTAAATATTGTTTGAATCATCATATTACCACTAGATAGTTGATGAAGACTATTATAAAAATTGAGCATGAATTCAAAGATCAAATAGTCATTCTACTACTTGTAAGATACAATTAGAATGACTAAGTATAAATGTCCAATTGAATATACAAAGTTTGTCAAATTAAATAAATATTTATCAAGTATGAAAATGGTTATTAAGTATGATTATATTTATTCAGAGGTATTTCTTTTGCATATCAACTAAATACCAATCCAAAAAAGAGACGGATTTCATAGAAGGGGAAAAAAATCAACATTCTCACAAAACAAGAATCCAATTTCAAAACAATCAAATTATAGCACAAGTTAGAATTAAAGGGTTTTTTGTTCGAAGATTTGTTTAAGAACTATCCGGTGGAGCCTAAGGAATGAGCTTGTTGTTTGTAGGTTACTACTTATTATTTGAGTATTGATTTCTATAAGGTGGGTGGGATCTCTACAACATGGAATGATTTTCATTTTTTAATAAGAATTGATCAATAGCTATTTTGTTTCCATAAATTTTGGCTCTTGTTGTAGGATGCTCAACTATTTATTTTTATTCTTTTTCTTGCATACCATAAATTATTAGCCCAACCTGTTAGTCAACCCGAGTATAGACCGTTAGCCCAAATCCAAACCGCACCAAATCGAAACCAGCTAGAAACCATTATTTTGCTAACGAGCCGTGTTTGGGCTGAGTGTTTTTAAGCCCGAAACCGCATCGTTGACATCCCTAGGTAAAGTTTAAAGAATTAAGTGGATCAGAACTTTGAAATCCAGCCCTAACCTTGACCTGGAAACCCTATTGTTTGTAGGTCCAAAGACCCGAAGTGAAGGAAGAAGACAACTATGGGCCATCTCAGTGGAAGACATGGTGTTTGACCCCGAACCCATGGAGATTGATGATGGAGCTCCATACTTGGAAACTTTGGCTGTGTTTGAGAAGAAACTACAACTTGATGGAGAGATTAGTTGATGGACCGAAAGCACTTTTGGACATGGTTTGAAGACATTCCTCAGTGCTAGGTAAGTCATTCGTTGAGTTGGGTGAAGCCCACTTGAATTTGATGTGATTTGGGCCTCATTTCCTTGTCTAAGCCATGTTGTCCTAGCCTAGTCGACCAGCCAAGTTGCCAGCTGCTGATAGAATCCGAGAAAATCTTTTGTTTAGGTCATTTGGTGCTTTATATATTAGAACTTCTTGTTTCTTAGCATCTTTTGTTTCTAAAACTCTTAGAGAACATGGGAAGCCTCTGTCAAAGCCTCTCCTTGGTGTTTGTGAAGAACTCTTGCAAGATCTCAAGTTCTTCATCTCTTGTTCATCTTCAAGGTTAGTAATCTCTTGTATTTCTTATCGATTTACTCTTGCATGATCAAGTTCTTACTACTGTGATTATGAAGAAGGTATCGCAACCTTGCAAACACCTCTTCTACAAATTCCAATGATGAGAATGAATCTCCATTCATTCCATTGATGCTATGATCTTCATGCTTGATTGCCATGATTCATATGATTTCTTCATGAAGCCATGGTCATTCTTTTAAATTGATTTCTCTAGCATATTAGATCTGATTTTATGTTACCATTCATCTTTGATACTTTGCTAATGATCCTCTTGAGTGAATTCTTCATTCTCCTTTGCATCCATGGTTGTTTTCATTGAAAACCATGTTTTGATCAAATTAGAAAGTCATGTTTTCAAAATAGAAAGTCATGGTTTTGATCATTGTTTGGTGTCTAATCTATGCTAGTTAGTATTAGATTACTGTTCCTAAGGTTGCTTTGAAATTTTGGAGTGTTTCGAATGCCGGAAGATGAGTTTCGGATCAAAATTTAGGTTATGGCTACGAACACTGTTCACCTGGTCAACTGGACCAGTCAACCAACCAGGCTGCCAGGCATGAACAACATTATTTTCTTCGTCCGATTTGATCCATTTGACCTCCAATCTTCTAGGTCTTTTTCCTAATTTTGTATGTATGCTTGTCTAGGGTTTATTTGCTAACTTTTGACTTTATCTCTTGTTTCTCCAGATTCTCTTTGAATCTAATTAAGGTAAGGACAGTTGTTTCCATATTAACATAGCTTGCATGAATCTTAGTTTCTAATTTGGGAACTTATTAGATTTACTACTGTTCTTATAAATTCTTAATATGTGTTACTGTTGTAAGTACTTCAAGTACAGTAGGACCTTGTTCATATATTCTTTATATTATTTTGATCATGTATGGATGCCTATTCTTGACATTTACATATTCAATTGATCATGTTTATATGTTGATCTTTCTATATGTTGGAATTTTAGTTGTTTATGTTATGACTGAATTGGGAATGTGATTGTTTAGGTATGATTTGGGATTGGGGAATGTCCTTTTGACATTTCTGTCCTTGGACATCAATGGAAGTGGTATGGGACATTTCCGATGGTGCCCTTTGACTCTGTCCCGGATTATTGTATGTCATGCCTAGGGCTTGTCAAGCAGTGTGTGGCTAGGATGTCCCTGTTATATCATACCCGATTCGGAAGGGTATTGAGACCGAGTAACCCGTGGTAGCAATGTGGGTTTGTGGGCGCTCAAAACCGGTGAGTTATATCCGTGAGAGGACATGAATCACATTGTGGGGGCCATTCATTGGTAGGGTCACATTTAGTAGACTTGGGCTCATGGGCGTTCGAGATTGGTGAGTTATATTCGTGAGAGGACAAGAGAGCTTCCCGTTTACTATTTGTGGATGACCAATAGGGTTTGATGAGTCCGTAGTCCGGGTTGGTTGTAGCCATAAGATACGCTGACTCTAGCAAGAAAGATACCGGAAAGGATCTCGAGAGGGGAGGAATTGATGTATCTGACTCTAACTTTATATACCCAAGTAGATGACTTGCTTTGGCTAAGCTTGACCTTGACATACGCCAATACTTATACCAATGGTGATGTGAGAGAGCGGTGACCTAAACCCCAGCCGAGGAATGTCCGAGAGGGATGAAGGACCCAATTACCACCGGAGAACCTAAGATACCGAGATGGTTGAGGGAGAGCGATTTGAGACCTACCCAAAGAAGTATCGTGCTAAGACTTAAAGCATGTTTTCCAATAGAGAGCAACATACATAGAGTTAAATTTATACAGGCATTGTCTGTTTCATATCATGTTGCATTTGCTATGTTTTGCTATCATTTTATTTGTGTTGTTATGGAATAACATGCCTTGCTGAGTTCTTTTGAACTCACTCATTTTTGCAAATATCTTTGTTAAACTATCCTACAAGTACTGATGAGTATGACGGCCAGTAATATGAAGAACAAGCCGATGATGCATACTACTCCCAAGGTGCTAGCTATTACGAAGATAACGGTGAAAAGATTCCTTGTGTGATCATGCTGCGTACCAGGATTATCCTTACCTTGGAGTGGAAGCAACACCATGCTTGATTTCTAAAGTTTATGTTTATGAAGATACTCTTTATAAGTTAAAAGAGACCATAGTTTAGTTTGATTACTTCTTTTCTTTCCTTTCTTTTGGGAATCGGTTGTAATCTTCTTTTTGACTTTCAATCTACATTTTCGTTGTGTTATGTGGAGTGATTTTCTGCACACTCTACGTATTGTTCGACATTGATTATTATATTGATATCATTTATTTCCGCACTCTAATTATATTGTTCTCTATTCTGCTTATCTTGATCTCTTTGTTTATATAATGTTACTTTGATTATATCTTGTTCATTATTATGTTATTGTATATGTGGGAGGTTTATTTTCTCGATACTTGATCTTCGGGGCTGTGGATCACACACTCGGGTATGCCAGGTAGGGTACCAGCTGGGTGGATGTGACAAGAACACACTACAAAAAGGAAAAAAATATATTATTCTTTGGCAATGGTCTAATAATGTTGCCAAAAATAGCATATTCGTCACCAAAATAAAAGGCAACATATTTCTTTCCAATGTCTATAATGCCATCACGAAAAATAGGTGATTGGGATTTGGTACCGACTAGGAAATTTTTTTTTGTGGGGTCATCATCAACTAGTCATAGCAATTGAGGGCCTATAGGCCCTGGGGGAGGGACAAAATATTTTCGGAAATGCTTTTTTTTTCCTCACGAAAAAAATCATACTAGACGAGAGTGTGCCAGAATGTCTCTGTCACACCCCACCCGCCGGTCTTGGCTACATGCCCGACAACCCGTGGGTGCAATCCGTCACAGGACCATGGTCTTACCCATCGTTAATAATAATGCAAGAAATAGATAATCATGAGTAAGAGCAAGTTCAAATAATTAATCTAAGGGATTACAGGAGTCCAAATACTCCAATAAAAGAATCAAAGAAAGAATCAAATGAAAGAAATTATGAATCAAAAGTAAACGAATTTAGCGAAAGCAATAAAATAAACTAAATTATCTTTTTTCCAGTTTTTTCCTCTAAAGCTAAAAACTGCCTTTCAAAATTAGCAAGAAAGGGGTTCACCAGTTCTTCTCCAAACGTTCCACAAAATATCTGGAAATCTGCCTTCTCCAGCCTTCAATGGGTGCTATAACCGCACTCCAAGCATCCACAGGAGGCTTCATGCAAGCAATCTCCATCTCCCACTGACAGTGCCACATCTTCTTCATACCAGATGGTTCGATCATATGAATTCTCTCCACTTTCCGATGACATACAACCATTTGTATAGTCTAGTATAACATACAAAAAAAGGAATGAGTTCTGACTAAGGTCTAACTATGACAGTCTCTAGACAATCAGTAATGCATATATGAAATGGATAATATGCAATAATATGAATGCTACTAAGGTCTAACTATGACAGTCTCTAGATAGTTGACATGCTTTAAGATATAACACCAACCCTCCTTTGGGTAGGTCTAGTCACTTTGATCCCTCACGGACTGGTTACCTCTATTGGGATCCCGAGCACAAGGGTTGAGTCCTCATCAGACATCATGGCTGGGGATTAAGTCAATACTCTTTTACCATGACCATTGACATAAGTATTTGTCACACCCCACCCAGCCGGATCCGGTCATACCCGAATGCCCGTGGGGGTGATACACTGCAAGATCTAGGTTCAGTGACAAATCCATACAAAACATGATATAGCATAATTAAATGGACAAGAATAAATCAAGTTCAAGTAATAAATTATCAAAATAGAAATAATGGTTACAGTCATCCATTACTTCAAAATAAAAGGTATAACATCAGAGTTTTGAAAAGAAAAGAGAGTAGTTTTATTCGCAGCGGAAAAATAAACTAAACTTGTTCTCTAATGGAATCCAATCCAAAAGAACAGTCTTGATACTGGCATGAAGCTCCATGTGCGTCCACTTCTTCTTCGATCACTCCTTCAAGAAGACATATTGGTAACGCATCCTCCATTTGGAAGAAGTCCTCATAACCTGCAGCATAATCTAATAGAAAAAAAGACATACAAAAGGAATGAGTTCAACAGAACTCAGTGAGGTCAACTCAACATCATATCACACATTCATTCTCAAGATTCCACACCACACATAAAACATGAATATCAATAATGTAATTAATGACAATGATATGATATGTGAATGATTATGCTCCTAACTCTATCATGAAGTCTCTATGGTAGACACGCATTAAGTAACACACCAGTCTTCTTTGGGCGGTCTCATCACTCTTCCCTCACGGCTCTGATGCACGTCTGTTGGGTTCTCCGCGGTTGTTGTGTAAAGTCCTGTCAAGCCATGGTTGGGGATTAGGTCACCACTCTCTCACATCACCATTGGTATAAGATCTGGCGCGTGTCAAGGATAATCTTAGGCCCAATGCAAAGTCATATGGTCTCGTACTACATATGGTCCGGATATTTCCCCTCACGCCTAGTGCTCTGTTGGTCAATACCTTCCCACCTATGAATGAAATCCTCAATGGAGGCATCTGTTGGACCCCATTCATTAACCCAGCGGTCATCCACATATAATGGACAGGATGATCTCCATGTCCTCTCACGGGTCATTTCACCGGTCTTGAGTGTCCATGAGCCCTTATCTATTATATGCAACCCTACCTCTCTGTGATGATAGTGGGCTTGCTTGACATACGAGACCCAGCCACTAACATCACGGGTTAACCGGCTTCAATACCCCTGCCGAAAGGGTAGTAGTACTCATGAGGTCACCTAACCAAACACTTCTAGACATGCCCTAAATATGTAAATTAGTAATCGGGAAAGAGCCAAGGGCACCATAGGAATGCGTCCCATACCGCCTCCTTTGGTATCCTATGGCAGAAATGCCAAAAGGGCATTCCCCATTCCCAACCACAATAAAAACAATCATATAATGTCACTAGGGCAATGGGTGAACCCACGACCCTAGTAGAAAATACAAGGTAGAAGAAATAATAATATTTTTCCTCTCATACAATCACATTCCATTTCATAACAATAATAATAGATTTCAAAGCAAGGAGCAACATCAGAAGTAATAAAAATATAAATTATAGCAATTCATATTTAACACAAGACAGAAAATAACCACAAGATAATACTAAGGCAATATAAGATATCAATAATGAAAAGTAACTAACATCATTACACATGTAATATAAAGTTAAGTATATTCCTCACCTTTTACTTTGTTCTTCCTTCAAATCCAAGAATCTACTCCCACAAATTAGTGATTAAAGATATATTAACCTATTCATGCAAAAGAAATAATTATCACAAATTAGAGCCAATTTGGGTTTCAAAGGATATCCTAAAATCTTCCCACGAAAACCCAAATATGAAAACTAGGTTTAAAAAATGGGTAGTTCTCAACCTCACTAGTGAATGGTCACTAATTTGCCACCAACTCGAAGTTTATAATGAAGCAAAACTTTGGGAAAATCTAATTGGAAACAAAAGGATCCTACGGGTACCTTCAATTTTATTAAATTTGACCAAAATCAAAATGCCCCAAATTTGGCTCTCATAAATCACCCGTGGGTGACCTAGAGAATCAAATTCTAAAATCTTTTGCAAGGAGATAAACCAATACTCCCAAACTCAAGGGAAACATTAATATAAGAAAATATAAGCATCTAGGGTACCTATCATTATTCCCTTTCACAACTCCCTCAATAGAAGAGAAAAGATATCACTCCCACAAACTAGGAAGGGACATTAATACAATAAAGGAAAGCAACAAAGATACCTAACGACCTTCCCTTTCAAGATTCCTCAAAAAGAAAGGAGAGAAAATACTCACAAAATTGTGAGTAAGAGAAGCATTAAAGAAAATTAACCTTTCGTAATGATTTTGCGAAGATTCGGATCACAGACACCTTCGGAAGAATGGAAATCGCTCCTCTCTCTCGTTTCTCCTTTTCTCCAAAGCCTCCGTCTCTTTCTAGCCTCCAAAAATGCGTTTACGGATGAGATAAAACATAAATAGGGTTTTAAAATCCGAATTTCCAATTTTGCCCCTAAATAGAAAATAGGGTGGGGGTTGGTTCACCTAAACGGCTCAAACTTCTGGCTCATGGTTGGACCCCAAATGAACTCTGATTTTGATGATCTTTGGCTCGTTGGAAAGGTCTTTCGACGATCTTTGATTTGATATCTTATTTGTGTCAATCGGATTCTCCATCACTGATCTATAGATATTACAAAATTACCCTTTTTACACTATCGAGACTAATCTTCTCTCTTCACTTAAACTCTAAGAGAGTTTTTGAGTCATTATAAGGGTCATTTACCAACATTTGTTTAATTTCCAATCCTTCGGGCTCGAATTGAATGGTCCACAATTGTCGCCGAATCAAGGCCCAGGTTCTCGGTCTTAAAACCACGGGTTAAAGGGGTAGAAATCTGGGGGATTTCACAGTATTGGCGCATGTTGGGGTTTCTAATCCAATGCAAGGTCATACTAGTAACACACTATATGAAGTCCAGATACTTCCCCTAGGGAAAACAAGAGTAGAAATACATAATCAAGAAAAGTGTTGGGTAGGGTCTAACAATTAATAAAAGATTAGGGTTTTCCTAATTTGGTTACCTCTCATGAGAGTACCCAATTTGGACTCTCACAAAATCACCCTCTTTTTGGTTCACAGAGGATGGGGGAAAGAGGGAATCATCCTAACAATCATGGGGATAGAAGGAAAGGTTGTAGCACTGATGTGAGACCTTTCCCACAATCACCAAGATCAGTAGAATAATAATGAGAGAGTGATCAAGATCATTGGTAAAGTCAATTTCAAGAATCATCGCCATATGGCTTCAAGAACATAGAGTGAATTGGGGAATTCACCCCAATTCACTCTAAGGCTAATAGAATCAGAGAAGAGGTCATTACAGTAGTGTAATACCTTTCTCATAGCCAGAAGATCAGAAGTATAGAAGAAAGAACAAATCAAAGAAGAAAAGAATCGATTACTAACCTTTTAGAAGAAGAACCGATGAAGAAACTAGAACGGATGCTTGAGGATCATCCTTAGCTTTGGAGGAGAGGCTCTAGGGTTCTTCCCACGTTCTCCAGAGGCTTAGAACTAATTGTGAGTGGAAAACATGGAGTCCCCCCCCCCCTTTAAATAGCATAAAGAGTCCAAAAATACAAGGAATTCACTAAACTCACCAAACTGCCCCTGTTGGTTGATTGGTTGTTGAAGAGGAGGTTCTAAGGTTCTTCCCACGTTCTCTAGAGGCTTAGAAACATAATGGGTTTGTTTACCACGAAATTCCAATAAATAAAGCTTTAAAAAAACCTAAAAAATAGAATTTTACCAAATTGCCCCTGCCTGGGCAGCTTGTCCAAAAATAGGGAAGAGAATGGAGTGAAGGGGATTCACTTACCTCAACCAAATTTGCAAAACAGACGAGGAAAATGATCTAGATTCCAATCCACGCTTTCCTCACCTTCCAGCACGTGTCTTCTGCCTCCTAACCGTCCACAGCAGCAATCCTGAATATAATAATGAGTTAATAGGGCGGGGTTTGCTATTTATAGAGGAAACAGAGGGCAAATTAGGGCAAAATCCCACAAGCAGACCATGGCGGTCATTTGGGGTGGTTGATTGGCCCAATCAACCGCCTTAAGCAATTGCCCCCTAGTACTTTGCAGTACATGGGTGCTTTGCTCAAGGGGTTGATTCCCAACCTCAACCTAACCCTAAACAACACATGGGGGCGGTCTTACCTTCATTCCAGACATCTTCAAACACCTCTTGACTCAGAGTGGAACTCCACTTTCCCAACAAAGCAGGTTCTTCATCAAGAGAATCCAAATCCATGGGTTCAGGGTATGGATCATAGACTTCAATCCGGATACTCCACAACTTATTCCAGCTTAACCTTCGGGTTATAGGACCTGCAATACGGATTCTGGGTTAGAAATATGGGGGTTGTTACAATCTCGATTACCATTGGTGCAGTAAACTTTGTACATGATCTTCTCCAGTTCAGCTTGGGCAGTGTCAACATTATTCTAGGTGTTGAATGGTTGTAAATATTAGGGGAGATGAGGAGCAACCGGCACCATCAAACCACAAGTTTCAACTAGCAAGGGCATGTCGTAAAACTTTGTGGGGACTTGACTTTATTGAGATTGCACACAACCATGATGGGTGCGTGGAAGACTGTACAGGCAGGAGGCGATGGGTACTGGTTGCAACCTTAACTCCCAAACTTTAAGGTTATATAGGGACAAGAGAGTCTGGCAACATTGGACTTGTTAAGTGAGTTCTTGCATTTGTTCACCGAACCCATAGGGTTGCCACCCCAGAGAACCCATGACCATAGGATATAGCTTCTAGAGGGAATTACAACCCCAAATATCTAACCATACCGCTAGGGGCGGACCTAGGATTGAATATTGGGGGGGGGGGGGCAAAGAATGGAAGGCTAGATTGGGGAAGCAAAAATGCTTTTTTGCCGCACATATTGTGTGAGCCCTTATAAGACCCATTGGGGGTCCCACCAATGAATTATTTTATTATATTAAGGAAAATGCACACATATATTTGTGGGGCCCACACATATTTGACAAAAATAGGTAAATTATTGATAATGATACTTTTTTTCAACAAGAGATAGGTAAATTAAAGTATCAATACAAAAAAATACACATGACTTCCAACCCTAAAAAGTCAGATGTAAACCAAATTTTTTTTAGGTAAGAGATGCAAACCAATGGTAGTTAGTTACCTTACTAACTGTAAACATTTTATTTCCAATATAAAATCAAATATAAAAAATTGCAGAAGAAATAAAGAAACAAAGAATATAAAATAAAATAAAGAATAAGAAGAAAATAAATGAAAAAAATATAAACTATAAATAAATTGAGAAAAAAGAAAAGAGTACCTAATTGTGGAGAAATTTTTTCCCCAAATTTTCCTTAACTCACGCTTATAGGAAGGGAAGAAGAATAAATAGGAAGAAAAGAGGAGACAGGTCAATGCAAGGTTGGTCGAGTGGTAAAAGATCCATACTTCTCAGTGGGGAGGTCTTGAGTTCGACTTTTGCAGACGGCATTACATTTCTACTATTAAAAAAGCACCAGTACTCAAAAAAAAAAAAAAAAAAAAAAAAAAAAAAGAAGAAGAAGAAGAGAGAGAGAAAGGAGAGACATGAGAGGATAAATAGGGATTTATGAGTTAGTTTCTAATTAAGAATGACATTCTGAATTTCTAATAAGATTTAAAAAAACAATTCCTTTAACCCACGTTTATAGAAAGAGAAGAGAATAAATAGGAACAAAAGATGTGAGAGAGAAGAAAGGGGAGAATAAATAGGCAATGAGGGGTTAGTTTTTAACTAGGGATGACAATTAAACCTATTATTTTACCTTTAAAAATTGTTCTCAATATTGAGGGGGGCCAAATAGTGACATTTCACATGTGAGAAGAGAAAAAAAACTGAAAAAATAAACAAAATTAATATTAAAAGTGAAAAACTAATGAAATTATAAGAAAAAGTTAAAAATCTGGGTGGGGGGGGCATGGCCCCCCTCGGCCCCTTAGTGGGTCCGCCCCTGCATACCGCTAGCCTCATTCTCAAAAGAATGAAGTCAAGCGACTAGAATAGGAGATGTTGACCACGGGGTTAATATGGCCTGCTATGAGTCCCTATTCCAGTCTAGTACTAGTAGCTAGTGTGAAAGAAAGTTGGGGTTGGATGTTTTGTGTGGATTATCGGCCTTAAATGAACTCACAATTCCTGACATGTTTCTTATTCCAGTGATCGACAAGTTGCTGACTAGCTAGGATTAAGAGTGTCAATCGGTACAGTTTCGATACGGTACCCACTTTGAATACCAAAAACCAGAACCGTACCGTACTGATTTATATGGTAAAGTACGGTTTCGGCATTCGCAAAAACGGTTCGATACGGTTTCGGTATTAAATCGGTACGGAAAAACGGTTTAAACATGGTTTCTAGTGGGATACACTTTTGGTACAAACAAACCCATGCCACTTTTGTTATTACTTCATTAATATCCTAATGAAGATGTGACTAGATAATCGATAGAATTTGATATTAACAAACACTAAGCAAGTAAATCTAATTAATAGAGACAAAACAAGTAAATCTAAGAAAAGGAGTGAAGGACGAAACAAAAAATTGAAATAGGGAATTATGGATAGCGTAAAGGTAAAGTGTTTTCATTGTAAAATTGCATTTATATCTCTAAATTTGGTATGGTACCAATTCGGTACGGTTTCGGTATATACTGACGGTATGAGTATCTGAAACCGGAACTGTACCGAAGAAATTCGATTTCGATGCACGATCTTGTACCTAATTTTGAAAGGTGTGGTACTATGCGGTTTGGTGCTGTTAAATGATTTCGGTACGCAATTGACACCCTTAGCTAGGATGAGCCACGGTGTTCACCAAAGTTGATTTAAGGTCAGGCTAGCATCAGGTTAGGATGACAGAAGGTGATGGGGAGAAGACAACTTTTCACACACATAATGGGCACTATGAGTTCCTTGTGATGCCATTCAAACTTTCGAATGCACTAGCCACGTTTCAATCACTTATGAATGAGGTACTTCGAGATCACCTCTGAGAACTTATTTGGTGTTTTTTGACGACATTGTAGTGTATAGCAGGTCCATGGAGGAGCATGTGGGTCATTTATGATCGACCTTTGTATTGTTGATGGAACATAGCTTGGCAATAAATTTGATGACGTGCTCGTTTGTAGAGGAGACATTGAAGTTCTTGGGGGCACATAATCTGTAAAGAGGGAGTGGCAACAAACTCACAAAATATCAAGTGTATAGTTGAGTGACCCCAACCGCAAAATCTAAAAGCCCTATGAGGAGTTTTGGTCTATTGTGTGGAAATGCTGAAAATTTAGTACATATTGAGTCATTAGCTAATCTCATTATTCTAACAGTAGGAGTGCAGTTGATATATAATTTGAGACATAAAGTGTGTAAACAAGGAGCAAAAAAACAAACTACAGAATCTCTATGGCTCCATTACCTAAATTCCCACTTATTTATTCATTAATAAAATATTTAAAAATCCAATGGTGTCAGTGCACGTGAATACAACAAAATTGCATTAACTGCATAGAAGATTTTGATAAAAATAAAAATAAAAAAATAAAAAAATATAAAAAAAGTTGAAGAATGGAAGTTACTTTTGGGTTGTGTGTTTTGGGTGACGTGAATACAACAAAATTGCATTAAATGCGTAGAAGATTTTGAGAGAAAAAAACAACAAAGTTGAAGAACGAAAGTTACTTTTGGGTTGCGTGTGGTGTGACCAATCATATTACTTTGTTTTTTTCAAGGTGGTTGCAGACTTGCAGGAATGAAGGCTGAAGTCATATGGGCAATGGTGGTTTTGAGTCTGCGTTTTCAGCCTCTGGTGATGAACCGACGGAATCGGTGAAGCTTAGTAGGAAATCAGGATGAAAGAAATAGAAGCATTTGAAGTGGTGGAGGTCATTGGACGAAGAAAAGATTCCAAAGAAGGGTAAGAGCCGAAGGCCGCGAGAGTGGTGGCTTGAGGAGTTCTGCAGAAAACTTGCTAAGAAGAAGAAGAAGAAGAAAAAGGGTTAAATCTAGAAGTGGTAGTAGTGTTGGAGAAAGTTGGTGGTTGAAAGCTGAGGATTCATCTGTTTATTTTCTCCTTTCAATGATGCTTTTTTCTTGCAACTCCACCTTCCTCTTCGTATCCTTTTTTTCCTACAACCTAGCCCCAACCCATCCTCTGAGTTTTAGATCTAGTGATGAAGTTTGCTGAAGTCTAGACTCCTTTTGCGAATTAAGATCACACACACACTCACACAATATATACATTACTCTCTAACGCTATTATTCCCAAACCTTTTACTCTCTAACGCTAATCTAGAACTCAATATTTTCTTTTTGTTGAATTCCTTTAGTGCCTCACATACCCTTCACCGAATCAGCGGCCATAAATTCAACTTGGATAAGATTTTCCCTCACTCACAAGTGGAAGGTGAAAAAAAGTCCTCTAAAGTAATCAATTAGCAATGTCAGAGCTTTAAGAGGGCTTCGTTACAACATTTTTCGACTTCTTATGACCAGAAAAAAAAATAATGGGAAAATTTTTAGCGTTATCCACTGAGTTGCCCTCTAAAATTAATGCCACCTCCTTAGTTATCCAATTTAGTAATCAAACCCCTATAGCGTAAAATATAGAAAAAAATACCCTTTGTTGTTAGGGAACCATAGTTAACTGCTAATGTAAGCAAAATAAATTCTTAAAAAAGACAAAAATAACCTTGAAAGAAAAACCGGTGCTCTACTTGTTTTTCATCTACCTCTACCAACCATGACTTCTTCCTTTCCAAATCACAAAATCTTGACAAAGTTTGGGAGATATGCATCATGAATAATGCTTTAAAACTTAAGATGTGGGGGTAATAATGGAAATGGATAAATAACTGGAACTAAAGGTGTTAGTATTAGGGGGTTTGACCCATAAACTGAATAACACAATGGGTGGCATTAATATTAGGGGGGTAACTCAGGGGGTGGCATTGACGGTTTTCCAAAAATAAAAGCATATAAATGAGCAGACGGAGTTAAATTAGGGATGGGAGGCCATGGCAACCCCCCACCCCTCCCCCACTGAATTTTTGAAAATTCCTCTTTTTGTTACTAATTTTTTAATTTCCCCCATTCTTTCTAACGTGTCTGAAATATCAACACTTCTCCGCCTCCTAATTTTTTGAAATTTCCCCTATTCACTTCCCAAAATTTGAAATTTCCCCTCTTAACGCTTTTTCCATGCATGAAATATAAGTACTTGGACTCCAGTTTGAAGAATATTTTTAACGATAAAGATAATGGGTAGAGAATTCGTTGTGTATTGTGTTAAATATTGGTATCTGACCCCTTTCGATGTTAAATTCTGACTCCACCCCTAGATATATACCGTTTAGATGCATGATGTAGCAACAAAAAAGAAGAAAAGGGAGACAAATTGAGGGTGGGGGTTGTTTGGATTATAATAAAAGATACAAGCTGCCATACACTGTTTGGATACATAATATACCAATATTAGTTTAGGACACAATGGCACCCCACCTTTTATTTCTCAACTCTTAATTGGGAACTTAATTGTTCGAATATTTTTTTAAGAAGAAAAAACATTGTTCTCACTTCTCACACTAATTTAAATTGGATTTTTGTCCCCACAATTTCTTCTTGTCAATTTTCATCAATTTCTCCCTAGAAAGCCAACCCGTGGAAATTGCCACATGAGAATTGAGGTGATAAAAATTAATCAAAATTAACTTGTGATTTTTATTATCTTATTATGTTGGACTATTATTATTATTATAATATTTAAAAAGCACTACACAGTGACTTCCTTGTTGAAGATCCAGCTAAAGGGTAGGGTTTGTGGCTTCATCTTCTGGGCCCATTCTTCAGCCCATTCTTGTAGTTTTCGAATCTTACGAGGCAACCCACAAACCAAATCCTGGGCTTTCTGGGCTTCACTGTTGAGACCCACAACCTTCTCCAGCTTCCATCTCCCAATCAAGAATTCCAATATGTCAAAGTAATCTGCAATGGTGTAGACAGGGGCGGACCCACTAAGGGGCCAAGGGGGGCCATGGCCCCCCTCCCGGATTTTTAGAATTTTTTCATAATTGCCTTAATTTTTTTCGTTTTTTAATATTAATATCTTTTATTTTTCCAGTTTTTTCTCTCCTTACATGTGAAATTTCATTATTCCCCCCCCCCCCCAATATTAAGAACAGATTTGAATGGTAAAATAATGGGTATCAATGTCATCCCTATCTAAAAACTAACTCCTCAATCCCTATTTATTCTCCCCTCTTTTTTCTCTCACATGTTTTCTTCCTATTTATTCTCTCCTCTTTCTATAAACATGGGTTAAAGGAAATTTCTGAAAAAAAAACTCTTATTAGATATTTAAAATGTCATTTCTGTTTAGAAACTCCTCAATCCCTATTTATTCTCTCATATCTCAACTCTCCTCTCTCCTCTTTTCTTCCTATTTATTCTCTTCCGTTTTTTTTTTTTCATATTTATTCTTCCCTTTCTATAAGCGTGGGTTAAGGAATATTTGGGAAAAAATCTTCTCCACAATTGGGTACTCTTTCTATTTCTCAATTTATTTAGGGTAAATATCACTTACCTCCCCTCTTAGCTGGACAAATAGCACTTACAACCCCTCTTAGATGGATAATATCACTTACCTCCCCTCTTACCTAGCAAATATATCAAACACCTCCCCTCTGATTCATTTTGTTACACACAAAGGTAGACGTAATGTATGGTGGATAAATGTTAGGAGAACACATACATCTTCGAGACTCAAAATCTCAGTCCCACGATGGTAGTGCATGGGTTTTAATGTCATACCATACAAAATAGATCTTACTAAAATGTTGGGTCCTCGATAGTTATAGTTAGTGTGGCTAGCTTGTGCTGTCCAACATTGCATGGTAAATTTTAATTTCGATTATTTAAATAAACATGTGGAGATTTCATCTACTTGAGTGAAAAGAAGAAAAAAAATCGAACTAACTCGAATTGTTGGACCGAACAAACCAAACCAAATGGAATTGTTAATCTAACGCATCTCTTCTTCTCCATTGAACCTCAGTACTCTTCTTCTTCTCTATCAAACAGTCCCACGATCTTTTGTCACAACATCGCAAAAACTCTAATTTCACGACACTGAGTACTAGCACAACCACACCAATAGGTGATACCATCGACGCCATAGATGGATCAGTTTGAAAACAATTGATAGGGTAGACAGATTGAAGATGAATCAGATGGAGAATAAATAAATGAGAAAGAGGGACGGAAAAGAGAAGAGAAAGCAGTGGAGAGGGGAGAAAAGTTAGGCATGCATGGTTCAAGGCATAAGCTTGTCTTCACCTAAAGAGAAAGATTGTTGGGAAACCCTTAGATACGAAAGCAAGTGATCAGAGAGAATGAAGGGAGAAATGAGAGAGAAGTCACCTTGGGGATTAAAAGAGATGGAATCTCTGCTGGTTAAAACATCAATATTTATCAGAAATACATGATGCAGTCCCAACACTAAGCAGCACCAGCTAGGACACAACATTTAGTAAGATCCATTTGATTTTACCTAATGCAAGCATATCATTAGCTTCAGAGCTTTTGGTGTATTAGTCAAGTAGTACTTAATATGTCTCCACAGAAAAATGCCAACCCTAGCTTTTTAATATGAAAAATTAATAGCTCACCATGCCAGAGATGATAAGGTTTTGTATGGTGCGTTCGACCATATGCATGTTGACACGTCCAGACAAGTATAAATACTTGTTGAGAAGATCTCCATGCCGGTTCTCTTCAGCCGTCCAGGATCGAATCCAAACAGACCAACCATCGGGGCTGGTTCCAGTTGGATCTTTGATCCCTTTGAATCTATTGAGGAAAGATGTGTATGAAGGCAAAGCTTTTTCTGTGATTAGATCGCCCACTAATACCCCCAAGTACTCATCAGGCAATCCTGCTGTTCTCTCACGCAAGCTCAGAAGTTGCTCCATAAATTCATCCGATGGAAGGGATGAATCTGGCAGGAAATCTTGTGGCTGCCAACTTTTCTCCACTGGTTTTAACAGCGGCAAGATATTTTCTCCCACCCACCAACAAAGTGATCTGAGAAGCTCCACCTTCTCTGGTGGTACAGTGGGGATGTTGGTGATCGGCTGAAATGCAGCAGCCACCACAGCAGGGACTGGTGATCGTCGTCCCTGTAAGCTACGGGTGGCGGTTGCTGATGATGTCTGGGATTCCAGAGGATAATGTGTGAGAGCAGGACTACATTTTCTAGGGAAGGAGAGCGGGTGGCTCAAGACGTAGGATAACTGCATACTGATTTGAGCTGATGAAGTTCTCCTTATGCATGCACTGGGGTGGGATGGGATGATTCTCTATTTATAAGAGTTCTAGGAAACGTGTACAAGCATCGGCATTAGAAATAAAGCCAAGGGCATGCATTGATACGTCCCTCCTTCCAAAGGGCACTCATTGGATTACATTAAAATAATGCTTTGGCTAGTATGATACAATACTCGATACGAGTTGATATGTATACCTCTTAAAATTAATAGACCTATATGATACTCCATATCAATTCTTTAAGCCTTGCTCAAAGGAATGGGAAGATTTTCTATTTATAAGAGTTCTAGGAAATGAGTACAAGTGTTGGTCATAGAAATAAAGCCAATGCCAGTGCATTGATATGCCTCTCTTTTTTTTTTTTTTAATTGGACGTATTGAATTACACTAAAATGCATTGGCCAGTATTATACAATACTCGATACTAGATGATACATCTCTTGAAATCACTAAACCTATATGGTACTCATAATAATACTTTAAACCTTACTCAAAAAGCTTTCATTACAATGGGATGTCCCTTATCTAAATTTTTATGCATGCTGTTAAAAGTAGTTATCATGGATTTAACATAAAGCAGCACCTTATGGGTTGGTTGATGTTTCCATTAGTAGGAATGAGAAACGTTTACTTTCCAATCATAATTGAAACAGAAACATTTCCTTTCAATATATAGAGGTTGGTTTCAACTTTTCTAATGCAAATTTCTAGAAAAGAAAACTTTTCTCATGCCAATTTAATCATTTGGTGGATCATTAGTTAGGTGGAGTTTGATAACATTAAAATTGTTTTTGTGTTCCTCAAGCAAAAGCATTTGGTGGGTCATTCCCTTGAACTGGTACCAATCTACTTTGAATTTTAAAGAACTTGTGGAAAACATCTTTGTCGGTTGCATTATAATGGAGGCCTTAGAGCACTTACACCCCCCCCCCCCCCAATTTATGTTAGAAAAATACAGGGATTCCAAAATTGGATTTTCATTGGACACATAAGTCCAATTTGTCACTGAAAACCATTAAATTAAACAGTTTATTTTCTTTCAATTCCAAAAATATCCCTATAACAAACAGTGATTTAACGATTTTTAGTGACATATTGGACTAATGTATGCAATGAAATCAAATTTTGGGGGGGGGGGGGGGTTGTGTTTTTCAAACATAAAGTGAGTGTCAGTGCTTTAAAGCCTCTATTTTGGGGTTCCAGTGCAATTTGCTCTTATAATTGTGTTATGGGGTTGAAACAATACAAAGCACCTTACGTGCAAAAAATTATTTACCCACTGATAGACGATAGCCTTCATTCTGTTAAATAATTTAAATTTTAAAATTGAACGACCCTAATGACCTTAAGGGGTTATGACCCATTTGCCCTTCTATACCTAATATTTAGGTGGGTGAAGACCCATCTTCTTCCTACACCTTGCCAAAAACCGTCTAGCGCTACATCCCTTTGGATGCTGGCCATCACTGAGTACCTTTGCCAGAACATACGTATGATTGGGAAAAACCGCCTTGAACTCCATTGCTGCCCATCATTGATTTATTGAACCTCTAATTGAAAATAAAAATAAAAAATAAAATACTTAACATTATATATGTTTTAATTTTAGAAGCTAACTAGATTTTGCTCAGTCGATCATGACCGTGATGTCTATGACCAACCCTGCTGTTCTTCTAAACTCACTTAGAGAATCTGTGTTGAAACAGAAGTTCTGGTGAAGAGTTTTCCATTTGAATGCATGACTGATGACTCCACTACCAATACCTTTTGTTTCTCTATTCATTTGTTTTTGGAAGTCCATTGGTTGATATCATTTTCTTTTTTGTTCCTGAAAATGAATCCAGACATAATTATTTTACGTTGTCTTTTATTTATGTTGTATAGTTTTAGTTCCACATCTAGTAAAAGTGGGAGTTGTTATCCCACATCAAAAAGAAGTGGGAGTTTGTTGAAAATTTTAGTCTCAGTTTGAGTAGATGTAGGAGAAGGTAGGATGGGGAGAGGCTATAAAAGGATGCCTCCCCCTCCACATGTAATTCATCCCAAAATCTTCCCTCTTGTATATTTCTTTATTTATAGTGAAGTTTTCTCTCTTGCCTGTGGTTTTTTACCTTTAAGGGTTTTCCACGTAAATTCTTGTGTTCTTCTTTTCTCTTATTTGATGATTGTTCTATTCGGTGGGTTTTTCATAACCCAACGGTGGTATCAGAGCAAGGTTTTGTTTTCATCCTACGGAGGTGCTGCAGAAATTTTTTGAAGTCATTATTCACGTGTTTGTTTTCTTTTCGGATATCCTGGAAAGGTATATTGGGTGATTAAGTGCATGTCTAGGAAAATTTTGTCTAAGGAGTCTGGTATTTAAGCGGACTGGTTGTGTCCCTCCAGTCTTTCCTGGAAATTTTCCTGGTGTACTTTGGTTCAATAATATACCAGTTGGAAGTAACCTGAGGAGATACTTATCACGTGAAATAGTGGGAGTTATTCTGTAGTCAACAACAGTTTGTGATAGAATCAATGGCATCAAGGATCGACATTAGCAAGTTTGACGACACAAAATTCTCCTTATGAAAGATGAAGACGAAGGCATTATTGATAAAGGATAACTGCCTGGAAGCATCAATAATCGGCCGACGGAGATCACAGATAACGAAAAGTGGAACATAATAGATGCAATGGCCCTTTCCAATTTGCATCTGGCATTATCTGATGATATTTTAGCGGGTATAGAAGAGAAGAAAACTGCTAAGGAGGTTTGGGATCATCTCATCAAATTGTATGAAGCCAAGTCACTTCACAACAAAATTTTCTTAAAGAGAAATTTGTATACCTCATGGATGTCAGAATCTACATCAGTTACAGAACACATACATACTCTGACTTCGTTATGTTTTCAACTTTTAACGTTGGGACACAATGTTACGCCACAGGAACATGCTGAAATTTTATTTCAAAGTCTTCGAAATTCATATGACCAAGTCATCATCAGTTTAACCAGTAATATCCTCTCTAATTATCTGTTATTTGATGATGTTGCTGCTGCAATTCTTGAAGAAGAAAATAGACGAAAAAGTAGGGAAGATAGATAGGCAAGCTCACAACAAGCAGAAGCTTTGTCTATGACGTGAGGAAGGTCAATGGAACGTGATTCCAGTGGGAGTCACAATCAAGGGAGATCAAAATCCAGGGGCAAGAAGAATTTCAAGTGGTATAATTGTGGCAGAAGGGGACACTTAAAAAATGAGTGTCGATTAAAAAATGGTGTAGATAAGGCAGAAACATCTCAAGGGTGCGTTACTGAAGAAGATATTCTTTATAGCGAAGCAGCAACAGTATCCAAGGATAGATTGGAGTTCACTGATGCTTGGATCTTGGATTCTGGAGCAACATGGCACATGACCTCTCGCAGAGATTGGTTTCAAACTTATGAACCTATCTCTACAGGGTCTGTGTACATGGGAAATGATCATGCCTTGGAGATTGCTGGAATTGGCACCATAAAATTGAATATGTATGATGATATGATATGCATTATTCAAAAGGTGCGGCATGTGAAGGGCCTAAAGAAGAATCTATTGTCTTTGGGACAATTAGATGAAATTGGGTTCAAGACCCACATGCATCCAAAATGGAATGATGAGGATCATCAAAGGAGCGCTAGTGGTAATGAAGGTTGAAAGGGGCGCTGCAAATTTGTACAAATTAATGGTAGAAACGTGTCTGGAGGCAGAAGCATCAGTTGCATCAACTGGTACTGTGGAAGAGATGACAAAAGTGTGGCATAAAAAATTGGGCCACATATCAGAGCAAGGGTTGATGGTTCTCGCCAAACGGAAATTACTCCCAGGCCTCACAAAGGTTTCATTACCCTTTTGTGAGCATTGTGTTACAAGTACGCAACATAGATTAAAGTTCAATGCATCTACTTCCAGGAGTAAAAGTATTATGGATTTAGTTCATTCTGATGTTTGGCAAGTACCTGTTAAATCTCTCGGAGGAGCAAGGTACTTTGTATCTTTTATTATGATTATTCCAGAAGGTGTTGGGTGTTTCCTATCAAGAAGAAGTCAGATGTATTTTTAGTTTTCAAAACATTTAAAGCGCAAATTGAACGAGAAACTGAGAAGAAAATCAAGTGCCTCAAGACAGACAATGGCGGAGAATATACAGGGGATGACTTCGTTGAGTTTTGTAATCAAGAAGGCATCAAGAGACAATTCACGGTGGCTTACACTCCTCAACAGAATGGAGCAGCGGAGCGGATGAATAGAACTCTACTCGAAAGAACGAGAGCCATGCTAAGAACTGCAAGTATGGCTAAGTACTTTTGGGCAGAAGCCGTAAACGCTGCCTGCTATGTGATTAATCGATCACCATCAAGATCGATTGATTTGAAGACACCGATGGAGATGTGGATTGGCAAGCCAATTGATTATTCACAGCTACACACATTTGGGAGTCCTGTGTACTTGATGTATTATTCCCAAGAAATTTTGAAATTGGATCCAAAATCCAAAAAGTACAGATTCTTGGGATATGCTGATGGAGTCAAGGGGTATCGACTGTGGGATCCCACTGCCCACAAGGTCGTCATCAGCAAAGATGTCATTTTTGTAGAAAATAAGCTGTAGAATGAAGATGTGAGTAGCACTTCAATAGAAATTCCGGAGACTACAACAGTTCAGGAGGAAGAGAAGTCCAATCTAGGAAATTCTTCTAAAGCAGAATCAAAAAACGAGGAACAAGTACCAGTTGAGTCTACAACTGTAGAAGTTCGAAGGTCAACTCGTGAAAGACATACAAAAACCTGGCAGTCTAATTATATTATGGAGAGCAATGTTGCATACTGTCTTCTAACAGAAGATGGAGAGTCATCAACATTCAAAGAAGCGATTGATAGCTCAGACCGTCACTTTGGATGGCAACTATGCAAGAAGAACTAGAAGCTCTTCATAAGAATAAGACGTGGGAGCTTGTACTTTTATCGCACGGAAGGAAGCCCATTGGCAACAAATGGGTTTACAAGATGAAACAAAACAATGATGATCAAGTAAAGCGGTATCGTGCAAGATTGGTGATCAAAGGATATGCTCAGAAAGAAGGTGTCGATTTTAAAGAAATCTTTTCTCCAGTGGTTCGACTTACTACTATCCGGATGGTTCTGGCATTTTGTGCTACGTTTGATCTATATTTTGAGCAGTTAGATGTAAAAACTGCATTTCTTCATGGAGATCTTGAAGAAGAAATCTATATGCTCCAACTAGAAGGTTTTGAAGAACCAGAAAAGAAGAACTTGGTTTGCAGGTTGAACAAATCTCTATACGGCTTAAAACATGCGCCAAGATGTTGGTATAAGAGATTTGATTCCTTCATATTGAGCCTTGGATACAACAAACTTGCTTTAGACCCTTGTGCGTATTACAAGAGTTTTGGTGTTGATGATTTCATCATTTTACTATTGTATATTGATAATATGTTGGTGTCAGGCCCCAACAAAGATCGGCTCATAGAATTAAAGGCTTAGTTGGCTAGGGAATTTGAAATGAAGGGCTTGGGACCCGCAAACAAGATTCTAGGGATGCAAATTCACTGAGACAGAAATAATAGGAAGATTTGGCTATCTCAGAAGAATTATTTAAAGAAAATCTTGCGCCGCTTCAATATGCAAGACTGTAAGCCAGTTTCTATCCCGCCTCCTGTTAATTTCAAGTTATCCTCAAGTATGTGTCCTAGCAATGAAGCAGACATAATGGAGATGTCTTGAGTACCGTATGCATCAGCAGTGGGGAGTCTGATGTTCGCTATGATATGTACAAGACCAGACATTGCACATGCAGTGGGAGTGGTTAGTCATCACATGGCGAATCCAGGATGAGAGCATTGGATTACTGTGAAGAGGATCCTAAGATATGTTAATGGAACTTCGGATGCTGCTCTATGTTATGGAGGATCTGAATTTACTGTCAGAGGATATGTTGATTCTGATTTTGCAGGTGATCTTGATAAAAAGAGATCCACTTCTAGCTATGTGTTTACAATTGTAGGAGGAGCTGTGAGCTGGGTATCAAAACTACAAATAGTTGTAGCACTTTCTACAACAAAAGCTGAGTATATGGCAGCTACACAAAAGAAGCAATTTGGATAAGAAGATTCATGGAAGAACTTGGGTACAAACACGAGAAGATTCTCTTGTATTGTAACAGTCAGAGTGCCTTGCACATTGCAAGGAATCCAGCTTTTCAATCCAAGACAAAACACATAGAAGTACAATATCATTTTGTTCGTGAAGTGGTGGAAGACGGAAGGGTGGATATGTAGAAAATCCACACAAAAGAGAATATAGCAGATGCATTGACAAAGGCAATCAACACTGACAAGTTCATTTGGTACAGATCCTTGTATGGCTTTGAGAGACGTAGACAACATGGTGGTGGCAAGATAGAAAATGGTGTGGAGATTAATTAGTTCTCAATCAAATCTCCGAGTGGGAGATTGTTGTATAGTCTTTGTCCCACATCTAGTAGAAGTGGGAGTTGTTATCCCACATTGAAAAGAAGTGGGAGTTTGTTGAGAGTTTTAGTCCCAGTTCGAGTAGATGTGGGAGAAGGTAGGATGGGGAGAGGCTATAAAAGGATGCCTCCCCCCTCCACATGTAATTCATCCCAAAATCTTCCCTCTTGTATATTTCTTTATCTATAGTGGAGTTTTTCTCTTGCGTGTGGTTTTTTCCCTTTAAGGGTTTTCCACGTAAATTCTTTTGTTCTTCTTTTCTCTTGTTTGCTGATTGTTCTATTCGGTGGGTTTTTCATAACCCAACAATTTCCTGATGTTGATGGAAACTAAAGCACTTCCAACTCAACTACTAATTAAAGACTCTACTGATATGAAATAGTAAGTTCAGTGATATAATTGAACACTTCCATATGGTTAGGAGATGACATATTACGATTAATTAAATATGATTGGCACTTCTAACCAAAAAACGCATGTTATTATTGTATGGGACTAATAGATATTGTTTTATAAACAATAATCATTAATTGTTAAAAAGTATATGAAATATGATAAAATTTTAAAATCGCCAAATCTGACAATTTAAATCTTGCATATCATTATCAAGATTGGGATCTTCATTGTAGACATGGGAGATCAAATGAAATAAAGTAGATTAACCTTTGGGGGTTGATCAGAGTTGGCAAAATTAAAATCAATGCCTCATAGTATGATGGCAAGAGTTCAAATTCTTTGACAAGGGCCGAGGCCTTGCCTTAATTTAAATTATATATAAAAGCTACCCCCTAAGAATATAGTGGAAGTGTGCATAAGATGACCTAGCTGCATTAATTAGTTTGGTTCAAAGATCATATCCCTTGTCATTCCCTTACCCTCTAGGGAGCCCTGAATCCTTCCGTTCCTATCCAATCATTTTTCATTAGCCATCATATCCCTGTTAACCCTAACTACACTTTTTGCTAGAATGATTCAGAGGATCTTGACCACCTATTTTCCTCTTGACCTCTTGCCCACTCCCTCTATCTGGCCCCTTCCCTCATGGGTTTTGAAGTGTTTTTTTGGTTACTATCTGTAATCATGTTGATGGAATGGTCTTTCGTGCTACTATCTATCACTTGTGGTGGGAAAGGAACCTTAAGAGATAGATTTCTAAATCTAGATCTATGGACAGGATTTGGAAAGCTTGTTCTAATGTTTCAACCAGGCTCCAGCTCATCTTCCATCCCTTGGTTGTTGATATCCCAAGGAACAAGCTCATTGTCGTTACCTGAGGTTAGAGCTCGCTCTACCCTCCAATTTTCTTCTTAAAGACTGGTTGCTCTCCTTCCTCCCCCTTCTTTCCCCTTTGTACATTTTTCTCTCCCCTTTGGGGTTTTGTTAATTTAGTTTATTCATCCAAAAAAATCCATATTATTAAATTTCAGCTAAATAATTTTTTATTTATTTTCCTTTTTGATTTCTTATTTATTTATTTTTATTATTTGAAGTCAATAATTCCCTTATTAGAAGGAATTGGATCCTCTACCCTCACACTCACTCCACTACATAGTTAAAAGGAAGGCCTATGAGCTCTAAAAAGGTGCACTAGAGGTGGACCAGTCCTAAAAGTGTGCAGTAAAGGCATGTGAGGGTAGTACGACCCTTTACCTGCAAGGGTAGAGGATTTGGACTCTAGTAATTCAGCATTTGGGTTTTCCTTTATCATGATTTAGCTAGAATCTTTATTAATAATCATATCCTACTATCATACTATCATATTTCATATCATATTATTATTATTACTATTATAAAAGCATGAACTAGAGAAGGATGGCTACATTTTCTTTCTTAAAATACCCTCAATGTCATTCCAATTGGATAGGCTTAATATGTTTGTAATTAAAGTTTCCTTATAAAATTACTATTGCCTCCCTTCACTTCTAAAGGTGTTAAAAGGTCATTAAGTTTAGAAATGTAATGTCGATTTTGCCCTTCATATATTTACTAATGCCACCTTGTACTATAGCTTAATTATTATCTTATCCACTGTACTTTTTACGTTACTTACCCAAACTCAGACTTTGCTCAAAATTACTAATATGCCCCCTGTAATTAAGTTTTGTTAGTTAATTGATGACGTGACATCTTTCTATTTTTTAACCTTAATATTTCTTACACCATTAAGCAATCTTAGCCTATGAGATAAGGCGTAGTCAATATTCTTTTAAGCTCTTAAATGATATAATATTAGTTTTTAACCCCCCCAATCCAAGAAAAGGAAAAATAGACACTGCACCTTCCTCCTTTTTGTTTTTTTCAGCACTGAGGGGGGGGGTGGCTTTTTTTTTTCTAAAAAAAAAACCCAATTTTAAATAAAACAAAATAAAATGGTTTTTTTTTCCTAAATAACAAAAAAACCCAAAATTTTTTTTTGTTTAAAAAAAAAAAAAAAATTAATATTAAATGGGGTGTGTCTCTTCCCTTGCGAGTTTCCCCATACAAAAAAAAAAAATATAAAACCTTAAAAAAAATTTAATATTAAAAAAAAAAAAAAAATAAGAGGGCCTTTGTAATTATTCATAATAATTAATATTAATTAATACCACTATCTCCTTCTAACTCATCCCCTCAATATTAGAAAATGAAATGATCCTCAAACTAAAATTAAGTACGTACAATTATTTTTTTTAATTTTTTTATTTACCAAAAAGAAAAACCATAAGTTTTATTTCTCTACTCCATCCACCATACTTACCAAACCCCACATCATTGAGATCCTTGTTGAAAAGTCGACAAAGAAAATACAATAGCAAAAGCAAGGCAGAGTCTAGAATCTGGTTTCTTTGCTTTAGGTGGGCATGCCAAGAAATAAATCTTATAGATTGCCCTTCTTCCTCTTTATGGTTATTGCTATTTTTAATTTTTGTTGTACCCTTTTTTTTTTCTCTTTAAGAGCTAGAAAACAAGGGCGCTTTGATTGCCTAAGCTGTGACGTATTTAAAGAATTCAACTTGTTTAATCACATTATCTCATGCATTGAAGGGAATACCAACATTACATCGCATCTCTCTCTCCGTCTCAACTGCACTTTTAATCATTTGCGTTGAATTTCAAATTCAAAGATACGAACAGGTGCATTTGCACGTATATTTTTACTAGTTTAGTTAAAAATTCCCATTCCTTATCTTGATCATCCCATTCTCCATGATATAAATACCACCCTTGTAACCCAAACCCCCCCCCCCCCCCGGGAAAAAAAAATCAAATTATATCGGTTTGTTTTCTTGCTCACTGTTAAATAGTTGCACACTAGTTCTTCATGATTATTTTGTGGTAAATCTTCTTTGTATTGGTTTCAAGATAAACTCTCGAAGACGAGTAGGCTGTCCTCTTACTTGGGTTGAAGACCTTCTAGATGAATCTGGTAGATGGAATACTACCCTCATTCGTAACCTCTTCACCCCCGGGAAATGCGCTCTATTCTTAAGATCCGCCCTGAGCGGGTAAGAGGTTATGATTTGCAGCTACGGGGCCTTCTGGTAATGGTTGTTATTCTGTTAAATCTTTGTATCAATTACTATACTAGGAAAGAAAGTTAAAAAAAAAGATTCATTTATTTTTTAAAAAAAAATTTATGTATATAATACGCAAGATTTGAAGCCACAATCTCTTCATTAAGAAGCATGGATCTTAAAAACCGATCATCCCTATATTGGCATGAGATTTATTATTACTAGCTATCACATTTATTTTTTTCATAATGATAAGATAAAATTTATTCACAATACCAAGCACAATTTCACCCCAGATGAACTATCATACAGTTTTGTAAGGAATGGTCCTTTGGAAAACATACTTATGTGCTGCTCTTACTCTTACTCATGCCTACAAAACAAATGTCAGACATGGGCTGACTCAGTGGTTGGGAAGCCACCTCTGATGATTAAATCAATAAGAGCACCTCCAAAGAATTTTGGCAAGCCCGAGAGCTACTTGGAGGGAAATGATTCAAAAATTACATTTTCTTTGTGTTATGCTTTGATTCATATAGGGTTTACCTCTCATTGCCAACAGTTGGATCAATTCACAAGTCCCATTTGTAGCCATGCGATCATACGGTTTCCTCCCTCAGTTTCCATATGGGGCATGATTGCCTATATTAAACTTGGCAGGATCACGTTTCTTCCTATAGCTGTTGAGTTCCTTTGTGATCAAGGCACCTTTGGGTTTACTTCTGGAACCGGTCCCAACCCGGGCTATTGTACCAACCGTGATTCGACCCAGTTGGCTACTATTTTTTACTTATCACCAAAGAAAAAAATTCATTATTTTTGTAATAGGCAAAAAGAATTTTATATATATGGCAAATGAGGATATTACATATGCCATTTGCATGGTTTGAAGCCACAATCTCTTCATTAAGAAGCATGGATCTTAAGACCAATCAAATCCTACATTGACATGAGATTCATTATTACTAGCTATCACAATTACTTTTTCATGATGATAAGATAAAATTTTCTCACGATACCAAGCACAATTTCACCCTCAGATGAACTATCATACAACTTTTCAAGGAATGGCCCTTTCAGTTTCAAGTTTGAAAGTTTGGCCTCTTTACACTCAATGGATAACAAACTTATGTGCTACTTTTGCTCGCAATGAATAAGATTGCTAGGTAACTTTTCAAGGACGATGCATTTTTCCTCCCCACACTTGCCTCATAGAAACCTCCTCCCATGATTGAAAATTTCATCTAGGACTCAGGTAGCCTTCTTGTTCAGGTTGTTTACAAGCCGACCCATCTGAAACCTCCAAAGCAAGAAATAAACTAAACCAAAACCAACCAAAGCCCACAACCAAACGGTCCCTTCAGTGTTCTTCAACCTAGGCCACTCCATTTCTTCTATGCTAAACTCTTCTACAACCATATTCCCAGCCATACCCTTGTCAAACTTACCATATACAACATAAGCCCTATCATCCTCTCTCAGTGTAATGGTAGTTGGAAACCTTTCCCCATCAAGGGCAATTTTGTCTTATACCTCAGCCTCTCCCCAGCCATCCTCGCTTTTGAGCAACCATGCCGTCATCTGCGAGACAATCACCACAGCGATGCCGTCATTCCCACCCATCAGGTCCTTCTCAATATTCACCGCCGAGATGCGTGTCGTTGACGGTGAAATATCAACACTTCTCCGCCTCCCAATTTTTTGAAATTCCCCCTATTCACTTCCCAAAATTTGAAATTTCCCCTCTAACACCTTTTCCATGCATGAAATATAAGTTTTTGGACTCCTATTTGAAGAAAAAATTTTACGAGAAAGATAATGGGTAGAAAATTTGTTGTGTCTTGTGTGAAACATTGGTATCTAACCCCTTTCGATGTTAAATCTTGACTCCACCTCTAGATACATACCATTTAGATGCATGATTACCCAAAAAGAAGAAGAAAAGGGAGACAAATTGAGGGGAGGGGGTTGTTTGTATAATAATAAAAGATACAAGCTATACATTGTTTGGATACATAATATACCAATATTAGTTTAGAACACAATGCCACTCACCATTTATTTCTCAACTATTAATTGGGAGCTTAATTGTTTGAATATTTTTTTAAGAAGAAAAAACATTGTTCTCACTTCTCACACTAATTTAAATTGGATTCATGTCGCCACAATTTCTTCTTGTCAATTTTCATCAATTTCTCTCTAGAAAGCCACCCCATGGAAATTGACACATGAGAAAATTGAGGTGATAAAAATTAATCAAAATTAACATGTGATTTTTATTATCTTATCATGCTGGATTATTATTATTATAATATTTAAAAAACACTACACAGTGACTTCTTTATTGAAGATCCAGCTAAAGCATAGGGTTTGTGGCTTCGTCTTCTAGGTAATAATATTTAAAAATCACTACACAGTGACTTCTTTGTTGAAGATCCAACTAAAGCGTAGGGTTTGTGGCTTCATCTTCGGGCTCGTTCTTCAGCCCATTCTTGTAGTTTTCGAATCTTACGAGGCAACCCACAAACCAAATCCTGGGCTTTCTGGCCTTCACCGTTGAGACCCACAACCTTCTCCAGCTTCCATCTCCCAATCAAGAACTCTAATATGTCCAAGTAATCGGCAATGGTGTAAACACCAAGCTTCTGTGTGACAATGGAGAAATGGTTGAAGATATTCGAGTTTTCACCATCGAACATCAAGTAGGCCGGCATCGTAATGTTTGGACCCAAAGTATCAGCAATTGCTAGCATGGCATCTGTGGGGTCTACCTCTAATAGCTTCTCCATCATCCGTTGATACCCTTTTTCATGTCGCTTCTCGTCAGCTGCAATGGTACCACAGATAGTGGCTAACACAGGATCACCGCTTTGCTTTGCCAACAAAGCTGTTTTGCCATGTGTTATGAATGTTGCCCGTTCTTGAAATGAAGTGTACGTGATTCCCATGTACGGAGTGATTTTTAATATTGGGCTCGTCATTAGACACCAAAAGAGCAAATAAAATGTCAAAGATACACAGATGCATTCATGAGTGGTGAAAATTTCAGAATCTAGATGTTTAGTATGTGCTCTTTTCATACTTTTACTACATATTAGAAGGGTTCTATTGATACTCACTCGGAGTCTCACCTCTGATTTATTGTGTTAGCACTCAAAGGTAGACGTAATGTATGGTGGATAAATGTCAGGAAAACACATACATCTTCAAGACTCAAAATCTCAGTCCCACGATGGTAGTGCATGGGTTTTAATGTCATACCATACAAAATAGATATTACTAAAATGTTGGGTCCTCGATAGTTAGTTAATGTGGCTTGTGCTGTCCAACATTGCATGGTAAATTTTAATTTCCCGATTATTTAAATAAACATGTGGAGATTTCATCTTTTACTTGGGTGAAGAAAAAGAAAGAAAGGAAGAAGATAGAAATCGAACAAACTCGGTCCGTGTCATGATGCAGTCCCAAAACTACACTAAGCAGCACCAGCTAGGACACAACATTTAGTAAGATCCATTTGATTTTACCTAATGCATGCATATCATTAGCTTTAGAGCTTTTGATGTATTAGTCAAAAGTACCTAACATGTATTCACGTAAAAATGCCAGCCAACCCTAGCTTTTTAATATGAAGAATCAATAGCTCACCGTGCCAGCGGTGATAAGGTTTTGTATGGTGCGTTCGACCATATGCATGTTGACTCGTCCAGACAAGTATAAATACTTGTTGAGAAGATCTCCATGCCGGTTCTCTTCAGCCGTCCAAGATCGAATCCAAACAGACCAACCATCGGGGCTGTTTCCAGTTGGATCTTTGATCCCTTCGAATCTATTGAGGAAAGATGTGTATGATGGCAAGCTTCTTCTGTGATTAGATCACCCACTAATACCACCAAGTACTCATCAGGCAATCCTGTTGTTCTCTCCACGCAAGCCCAAAACTTGCTCCGTAAATTCATCTGATGGAAGGGTTGAGTCTGGCAAGAAATCGTGTGGTTGCCAACTTTTCTCCGCTGGTTTTAACAGCGGCAAGACATTCCCTTCTCCCACCCACCCACTAAGTGATTTGAGGAGCTCCACCTTCTCCGGTGGTACAGTGGGGATGTTTGCGATCGGCTGAACTGCAGCAGCCACCACAGCAGGGACTGGTGATCGTCGTCCCCATAATCTACTGGTGGCAGTTGCTGACGAAGTCTGGGATCCCAGAGGATAATGTGTGAGAGCAGGACTGCATTTTCTGGAAATGAAAGCTGGCTCAAGGCATATGACAACTGCATATTGATTTGAGCAGATGAAGTTTTCTTCTATGAAAAGGGGATGCGAGGGATTCTCTATTTAATTATGAGAGTTTTTATAGTAGAATTTCTCTGATCATTCATATTTCATATTTAAAAGTTTTACCTTAATTTGATTCCTACCCAAAAGTCAACTATTATCTCTTTCTATCCGAAATTGCTTTTGTGCTGTGGCAGTGCCGTGTGGCCTACGGTCCAAGATTGAAACTTCAATCGGGTAGCCAATGTCATTGTGTTTTTATCCTTTTTCACTTGCTTATTGTTTTTGTAAAGTATTACACAGACTAGAGAAATTATTACAATTACTATCACCCAAAGCTCTTTTTGCTTTATCACCAGTATAGAGATTTTGCAATTCATTCTTTGACCTCCTCGTATCTTAAATCCTAGCTCCTCTCGTGGAGTTGATCGTCAATCTCATTTCAGGGTAAATATGATCTTCTTTGATACGTAATAATTAGAGTAGCTTTTATCTTTCTCACACGCCATAGCTGGGGTTAACAGGTTTGATTAGTAAAATCACAGGGTCCCATCCCGTATACTTGTTCTCAGTCACATTCCTGAGTCTTTCTTCTTAATTTTCAGCCACGGGCAGTTCGATCGATTTCATCTCACTGTGCTTTTTTTATAAGAATAAAAATAAATTTAGGCAATGGACAAACCAAGTTTGCCATTTAAGGTACACAACAAGAAGCTGGATTTAAACCACTTTTTGTTTAAACCAAATGAGTTTGTGGGTTGGTGTATGGCAAATGTTTTTATCAAGGAAGGCAAAATCGTGATATTTCACCGTTAAGTGCGATCTAGTTCCCAACTTGCAATCCACATTGTCACTGGCAGGTTAAGTGCCCCTTGGGGAAGGCTAGACCTCATGGATCTTGAAAAATAATCTTCGATAGACCCATCCATTGCCATGAGCAAGGCATATTTGACAGCTAGTGTTTCTGTTACCATTGCCAGTTGATCACTACAACCTCAGAAAATATGTTGTTGTTCAAAGAGTTGAGCTGAGCATAGACCAGATCTATGAGCTGAAATAACATGTTAGAACTTAGAACGATATGTTCAACTGCGATTTGGGCTTCTTGACAATAGCAACAATATATTCAAAATGATGCTGCACCATTTTAATTCCTCTCAAAACATCATCATGTGAAGACAATCTATTGTGATCGAAGAATCTTTCATGTGAAAATGATAACAAAGGTAATGGTAGTATTTGAATGATTGCCTCTTCCAAATCCAGTGGCCACCTTTGTTAAATGTGCTAGCTTTTGTTCCAAGTTCTTGTATATTGATTGATGAAGTAGGCATGCAATTGTACATCGATGGTGCTTGGAGGTTAATGGAAAAGGTGGTTGTAGCACTGTCTTTCCAAGTATCCAACCACACGGATTGGTAGATAGACTATCACCTACCAAATTGAATAAACCTTATTTCATACAATTTCTAGCTTCTATAAATTGGTTTTCATCCCCATGATGAATATCAAGTATCTTTTCTTGGAAATATGTTTAAAACTTTATGTATATTATTTTTTATTTAAATATATGTTTCAATCATGTCTTTTATCGTATGATTTTTATAATAAAAATTTTAGGCTCACATCAAGCAGAAATGAGCTAATTATCTTGTTTATATATAGTAAGGATTTGATGCGAACGAAGCCTAAACCCAGGTGTGACCCTGCTGTGGTATATAGCATTAATATTTAATTAAAAATTTATTAAGTTCTATTCCTAGCAAGGTTCGACATGTCGACTCGTCGCCGTGGTCGGACTCAACGCTTTTCTGCCGGCGACATGTCGCCAAAAGTCGCTCGACTTTTGGTAAGGGTTCGATGAAAAATCGAACCCCTGTTTCAAGGGGTATTTGGGGTCATTTTGACATGAAATTTGACGTGTAACCTAATTTGAGGCCAATAAACACATTGGGGGTGTTATTTTGACCTAAAACATCACCTAACCTAAAGTTTATAATTGACACATGTCCAACTATATGCGGGCAAAACTGGAAGTTTGGAAAATTCATATAAACTAATGTAAATATGCAAAGAGAACACAAATACACAAGTAGTAAAGAGATGTACTAAAGTTTACAATTCATTATACAACTATGTTGAGTATGGCTCATGCTTCACATATTGTTGCCGACGGATACGGGGTCCCGCTCCCCGGTGAGCGGGCGGGGGTCCGGGGAGGGGCGGGGGTGTGGGGGCAGCGCCCCTGGAGCTTTTAGAGGCCTTACATCACTTTGGCAAAAAGCGAACGAAAAATCGGCGAAAAACAAATGAAAGGCTGTTATATATGGCGAATGTAGCGACATATCGCCGATTTTTCGGCTATATATCGACTTTTCGGCGACATATCGCCGACATAGGGCGATATGTCGCCGACATTTGGTAAACGTCGTGTCGCTGGGTGAGGTCGGGGTCGCCCCACAGCATGGCGTTATGGCCTGTGTCGGCGATATGTCGCTGACACAATGAACTATGATTCTTAGTTGGATTCTAATAATGACCTTTGGGTAATTAATGTCACGTGTCACAATCCTAAATAACTAAGTTTGCTTTTCTTTTCATGCGATCCTGCTTTTCAACGGATGCTTACTGCGACTTTTACTCTCAGGGTACATTTATATGTTCATTTTCTCAACTTCATTGTTTCTGATCGATTCTTGCTTCTCAGAGGAAGAGGATGGAAAGAGAAAGACTAGGGAGATATCCACATCTCAGTGAAGTCGATGATGATGATGACGTCTTCTTCTCCTTGGAACTTTGTAGCAGCGATGATGTTCTTGTAGAGATCCTCAGTCGGCTGCCGCTAAAATCAATTTTCAGATTCAAATGCGTATCAAAGAGATGGCACCAGGTTATCTCCAATGATTATTTCCGTGTGAAAATAATCAAAAGAAACAAAACCGATCCTGTTCCCTTGTATTTCTTCCAAACACCAAACTGGAACTATTACCGAGAGTTTAAAGACCCAACTCAGAGACTTTCTTGGAGTTTGAAGAGTGAAACAAATTCCAGTAATCCTAGTTCGTTTGAAGATAGAGTGGAAGTGGACCCTGAAGTCATCAAGAGACTTTTTGGTGATGATTTTGGATTCTACATCTGTTGTTCGAATGGGCTTTTACTTTGTCGTGACAGCTCTGGGATTACATCGCCGCCTCCTCATTTGGCTTTCACCTGGTATTACATCTACAATCCCCTCACCAGGGTTGGTTACTCACTTCCCAATTCCCCTAAGAAGAGACATCCATGTTGTAAATATGTTTAAAATTTTATATAAATATTTTATTTATTTTAATTATGTCTTTTATCCATGGTTTTATTTAGTCCCACATCGGGTGGAGAGGATTTGATTATATGGTTTTTATATAGTAAGAGCTCAGGTATTATTAATTTACTTGATACCCTATAGTGACCCTACCATGATTATATAGATAGATATATATATTAATATTAATATATCTATATGACTTGGGACTTGGGCCGTGGGTCGTGGGCTTGATCCGGAAGGCCCAGTTTGTCATGGGCCCAGGAAAGCCCACTACTGGGTGAATACGTGGAGATGCCATTTGAGTGGCACTCTCCTGTAGGGATGTCAGCTGGAGGTACCTTGCTGAAGAGAGTTGAGCTGAAAGGTACCCTCACAGCCTTACCCTTTCACCCACAGCCTTTGGGGCTCTATATAAACTCCATTTCGTGCTCATTCTTGACACACAGAATTACTCCTCCTCCTCTCTCTCTCTCTCTCCCTGTTATTCTGTTAAGCAGTGAACATAACCTGATTATACCTTGAGTAAACCTTTCTGGGGTGCAACCTTAAAGGTTTGAGCTGACTGATCTTGGGGTGAAGACACTTTTAGAACCCGTATTGCACAATTCGGGGTGAAGACACTTTTAGAACCCGTATTGCACAATTCGGGGTGTCTAAATACCTTAAAGAAAGTACTTCATGTACGTTTCAGCTCTAAAGGAGTATTTGTGGATAAAAGCTAATAGTTCCCGGGGTGCGGTGCAGATCCCTCAACTATCAACAACAAGCCGACTGGGAGAGACTGCATAGGTCTTATTGTCGAAGCCAGCACTGATAGTTATGCTTTTGGATACAAAGTTGTGCGTGCAGAGGCTTCTCTATCCAAAAACAATATCATTGAGTTGGAAATTTTCTCTTCCCAAACTGGGAAATGGCGGTTGTCCACCCTGACTGTAAGTGATGATATTCATAAGTGTTTCTCAAGATATTGTCGACGGAATTTGGGTGTTTGTGTGATAAAAGGAGCTCTTTACTGGATGGTGGGTGGTTATTTTATGGAATACATCTTCGTGTATCATGCAGAGGAGGAGAAGGATAATGGTAATCCTGGTGCAATAGAGATGATTAAAGCTCCCAAGAGTGGCGACATCGTTTGGCAGGAGTTTGGCATGAGTGAGTCTGTCGATGGTCTACTTCATTTGGCAGTGTTTAAGCGTTTTCTAACAGGAGATTCTGCCATTACGATATGGGTTTATCATCCAGAGAATTGCAGATGGTTACTCAGATGTCGATTACCAGGACCAAGTGGTTTTAGGGTTGAACTTGGTGGATTAGAGCAGGAAGTGATTTCCTTCCATCCACAGAATCCGAACATTCTGTTCATCCGTTACAGTGGTGGCATCTTTGCTTGTTACATCAACACTACTCCATTAATGTTAATGGAGATATTAGAAAGTTAGTTTTAAGTTTCACCAACTGCAGCAACATGTTGATGTACAGTCATATTTGCCCCCAGGTTGGCCCATTTCTCCATATGCCCTTGTTTGGTTGCTTGTTTCGTTAATTGGTACTGTTAATGAGCAGTTGAAGCAGGTTTTCAATAATTTCTTCAAAGTTATAATTCAGCTAACTACTCTGTGGGGTTATTTGGACGAACTACACTTCACTTCTCTCTTCACCAATTCCACAGCCAGTTGAAGATATTTTTCTTCAAAGTAAAAAGCTCCATAGCATTTTACTATTTTTCTCATTCAGAGTGGCAAGATAGGGCCTCCCTACCCAGAGTGTATATATATCATATCATACTATTATATAAAAGCATGTACTACTCTTTTGCCGCAAATCTTTCACTTACTATTATACTCTTTACTTTTATTCAAATATCTTATTTTTTATATTAATTTTTCTGTCATTTAATTTTTTTTTCTTTTTTGGTATCCTTTATATTTTTTTCTTATTTAAATATGTAAAATCAAATCAAAACCACGATATTTATTAAGTAAAAGATATTTATTTTTTTATATGGTAAAAAGATCTCAACCACTCGGCAAAAACCACGATCTCAGAAAAAAAATTCCACTTCTGCAGCTTTAAGATGGAAACTTAAACGACTCAATCTCTTTCACCTTTGGCTTCTATTTTTCTCAATCTCTCTCAACTTCTTCAGATAACAGAAGACGGAGGAAGGTTTCTCTCCAATTTCTCTCAATTTCCTCTCACGAAGGGAAGACGAAGCAAGAGTTTCTCTCAATCTCTCTCAACTTCTTTAGTTTCAAAACAAGGTTTATGCTGAAGTTGTGTAACACTACAAGTTTTTTTCACTTCACTAATGACATTTTCTTTTTCACCAAGAAATTAAGGGGAAAAAAAGGCATTGTCTTTTATTCTATCATTCCCTCTCCCTCTCCTGCGTATGGTTTTTTTTTCCCCTCTCTCTCTCTCTCTCTCTCCCTTTTTTGGGTAATCATTTTCAGACTTAACACAGGTAACTGAGGAAGTAAGTGCCATAATTCATTCGTATACAAAGCAATTGGGTTTTGTTGGGTATACCCAGCAATCGCTTTGACAATTTCCATCATGATCCATATGCTCCATCCTCACTTCTCTTGATAAAGGCAATAGAAAGAATATCGTGATAGATCAAGCACAAAAAAAAAAAAAAAAAAAAAAAAAAAAAACTCAACTAGATGAAATATAGTACAATGAGAAGGATGTACTAGACCTATTTTTACTACGGAATCATAACAAGTGGCCAATAGCTTATATCCCGCTTTTGGTAAATATAATATGTAATATTAAGGATACTAACCTTAAGGATTTTAGTCAGCCCACACTCTAACAATGGTTCACTCATATAGCATTCGTATCCTCCGTAGAATATCAGAAAACATTAGTTGTAATAAATACTACTAATCTTTGTAACTACTACCTTAAGTAATAGCAAGTTTTATTCAGCATCAAAAAAAAAAAAAAAAAACCCCCCCCCCCCTTTTAGGGCAAATCCTACCCTTCGTAAAAAGAATCATATAGATAAACTCAGTGTAGCAGAAATGAGAATGCTAAGATGGATGAGTGGCAAAACTAGGATGGATAAGATAAGAAACGATCATATTAGAGTTGGTCTGGGAGTTGCTCCCATAAGAGAAACTACTAAAAAGATGCTACCAAATAACCTAGAGAAGGGAAAGGAAGAGTAGCCGCGCGGCCGCGTTTTTAAGGTTTTAGCAAATCCTACCCTTTCGCTGAAGTTGATAATTATCTCATAACAATCATTTCTTTTACTAATGCTTGTTTCATAAAAAGGGTTTTGGGGTGTGTCACGGCAACAAAGCTTTTAAAGCTTGCCTTCAATTAAGGGAACCCCTGGGCCTTAGGAATGAAATTCCTATAAGAACTATTGTTTTCTACATGCATGTTTTGCACGTTCATGCTTTTGCTTGGTGTGTATGATACAGATTTTTTTCATCCTTTTATTGTCACGAACAATGATGACTTTTCCATCAATTGAATGTTGCATAGTTGATTTCTAGATTACTTAGAGAAGTTGAATGTGTATTTTTTTGGTATTGGTGCTTTTCTTTTAATACTGGAAATGTAATGCCGTTTACAAGGGTCGTATCCAAGACCTCTCCACTAAGAAGCATGGATCTTTAGCACTCAACCAACCCTGCATTGGCCGAATGTGTATTTTATTTTTTGAGCAAATTACACTGACACCCCAAAATGAAGGCTTTAAAACATTGACACCCCACTTTATGTTTTAAAAACACAAACACCCCATTCATTAAACACACTAGTCCATTCTGTTAGTAAAACCATTAACCCACTGTTCATTTTTCTTTAATTCTAAAAATGCCCTTACCCTATCTATTCTCTCACCTCACTTGGATCTCCTCTGCTTCACCTGTCCACCTTCATTTCCGGTAGCACCAGTAACGCCGCCGCCTGCCGCCTCGTCCACTAACGCTGGGCTCTAGTTCGGAGCCAATTACGACCTCGCTGAAGACCATGTCGACGCTCTCTTGTGGTTCACCGATGAGCTGATGCAACAACCAAGGGTGGATTCGAATCGTCTTGTCCTTGTTGGAAGTGCGTCGATAGAGCTCTTCGACACAAGCCGGGTCACAAAGCACATCTTGCTCGCCGTGAACGATGAGCATCGGCAAATCCCACCTCTTCAAACCTCCCTTGAAGCTCCTTCAAAACCCTAAGCAGCTCCCCGGCCGTAGCAGCTCTCTGCTTCGTCGTGCTAGCTCCGCCTGGGGGAAGCCATTCCCAACTTCCTCTTCCACTCCTCCTTGAAAGAAACCTCCACAATGTTCCCTTTCGTAGGAACAATCTGCCACGTCAGAACCACAGCCGCCACGAGCGACAGTAGGTGTTCGAGCGGCCATGGAGGCTTGATCTTGTCGCTCACTCCACACATAGCGCCGTTCAAGACGATGCTGTCCCAAGGTTTGTTGGTGCTGCCGGGTTGCTTTCCCCGGAGGTGGATGAGCAGAGCAATGGCGCCGCCTAGGGATTCGACATAGAGGAAGGAAGGGAGAGAGGGATATTGAGCCCTAAAGGAGTCAAAGTAGGCGATGCAGTCGTCGACGACGGGGTTGATGTCGGGAATATGGTTCGGGAGACCGTTGGAGAAGCCGTGACCTTGGTGGTCGATTGCACATGTACAACAATTAACAGACAATTACTTTAAGCGCTGGAGGTTGTACAACACTACGCGCCTGCTGCTGTCGCCTTCTTCTGCTGGTGGTGGGGGGGGGCGAAAGAGCACATCAGTATATAATAGATGCTTTAATTGTTTCATTTCCCATAATTTTTCTGATTTGAAGATCTCTGGCTTGAACAACTTATTCTTTAGGCGAAGAAACTGTAGGTTCCATAGATTGCAAATTGACTCCAGGAGTGTTGAAAATGCTTTGTAATTAATTCTCAGGTATCTCAGAAGGATTAATCTCTTAATTTCACTGGTGTCTGTTAAATCCACACCTAAATCTAATACTCGAAGTGAGGTGTTTGCAAGCAGAGGACCCCAACATATTCTTTCCGGTGGAAAATCCAATCTCAGAAAAGATCTGGAAATGAAGTGTGTCTTGTACAATCCTCGTGCTGCGATTCGGTTTGCTTTCAGAGGAATTGTCTCAAATTCTGCCATCTCGAATAAATTCTCTTCAGTCGCCTTAATTCTACAGAAATTTATCAACTGAAACTGCTTAGAAATGGTAATCTCTTTGGTTTCCCCATCCCAATGCTTACTTACAACTTCAACCAGCTCCCGATTAATGAGTTCATTCACGTATTTTTCTGCAACACTAGTGCAGTCTACCATTCCTTCCACTTGGGTCTTTAGTGGTTCCACAACAAGACGCTCTGCAATTAACAATTCTTAAATATGGTGAAGCAACACGAATTCAAAACCCCGAGATAGGAAGAAGGCACTTCGGGTGATCGGTAAGTTGTTGTATATCAATTCCCAAGAGGACAAAGGAGGCGTTAGTGGAGGAGGCAGCGGGCGGCGGTGTTGCTGGTGCTACCGGAGGTGAAGGTGGATAGGTGAAGCAGAGGAGATCCGAGTGAGGTGAGAGAATAGATAGGGTAAGGGCATTTTTGGAATTAAAGAAAAATGAATAGTGGGTTATTGGTTTTACTAACAGAATGGACTAGTGTGTTTAATGAATAGGGTGTTTGTGTTTTTAAAACATAAAGTGGGGTGTCAATGTTTTAAAGCTTTCATTTTGGGGTATTAGTGCAATTTGCTCTTATTTTTTTGGGTATAACCTCCATCTTGTTCTTAGACTATTCATTTAGAATGGCTACAAGTGAAGTGTCAAACAACGTTCATGATCATGGGACACCTGTTGATGAAAAAAAAAAAAAAAAAAAAAGAGATTACAGTTTGAATCATATCCAATCTCCTTAAAGATAGGGATACAAATTTGGATTAAGTTGGATATTTCGAATTGCTCTTAGAGTTCATATCGGACTCCACAACTATAATCCAAGTAATACTCTATTGGCAGATAAAATTTCACTTCCTAGGAAGTTAGCAACAATCATAGAGTTCCATTCAAACTCCATTATTGCACGTTAACAGGTACACACTATTGAGTTACTCTCTCTAGCATTGAGAGCTCTACAAGTTATTTTCTTCTCCTAAAACTATGCACTTCCACTAACTTGTTCATCGGAGACGTTCCTCAACCAACACGATCGAGTACATTTTTTGCAAGTTGTTCGCTTTGCCAAACGGATTTTTGCAACAATATCCTACCATGAACTTTAGGTCATTGATAACACTTCTCATTCTTGACCGTACCAGAGCCATGAAACAAAATTGATTCTACGGAGAGAATTTATAGACTCAAAAAATATATATAATAATTTAAAAACTTAGACTTCGATTTTTGAAACGAAGAACAATGTCTTAAAGAAGAATGAAAGAGATGAAGAACAACTTCAAATATTAAGCGTGATAAGGAAGATTTTTCATCCTTTTCCTAAGTGTCCCTAATTTAAATTATTTCCATGTTATCTCCTCCTATCATTCGAATTATTTTCATACTATTTCATGCTTTCATTTCATTAGTATCCTAATTTGGCTTGATTGGTTTTTCTATTGAAACATTTATATACATTGTATAAGAAAACCGAAGGGATTTTAGGAAAATATGTAATTTACTATTTTAACCCCACAAACACACATTAAGAGCACGTTTCTTTTAAAATACCGCAAAAAACAACTAAAATACATTTTCACAAAAAAGTTGAAAGCAAGTCTCCATTTGTTTTTGGTTTTTGTATTTTTTCAACCTCTTTTAAATAGATATAGGCTGAATAAATAACCTTTCTATATATATATATATATTGGTCAAAAATTAAAAGAAAAACTATACCATATAGTGCTTGAGTTTGAATGTTTATTTATCTCATAGCTAATAAAGCAAAACAAATCGAGGTGCTTGTTGCTATCAAATGAGTTTTGAAAAAAGCAAAGTGAAATTCACTACAAGAAGTCAAATGAATCGAAGAGACAGATAAAAAAGGATCTTAAATGAAAGCCCTATGCGAGATGATGACAGATCTCCAGCTAAATGTTATATTCAATCGCCTTCGACACCGAAAAATTAATAATTTGTGCTACATGCTTCCCCTCTTCTCTTTTGGGATGTTGGTTGAAACTAATTTCCTTTTTACTTATGTTTTTTTTTCTTCTACTCAGTCATTTTATATTATAATAAAAAATTAAATTAAGGGTATATTGATTTCTTCAAATTAACTAACGAATTCTTAGAAAAAGGGGCATTACTAATTTGACATATTGTTGGGATTTGGAATAAGTATGCTTTTCATCAATTATCTTGAGGTATTCTTGAACCTTTTCTCATCTAGTTAAATAATATAATTACTTATACATAAATATATTTTGAAAAAAAGAAAGGAAAAAAAAATTCTAATTGCTTATGTTGAAAGTTGAAGGTGTTCCGGATTGTTAACTCTGTTCTTCATAACCGGCGATCTCCGGACTTCATCAGACGCCTATCGCCGGTAATCACTCATTCTTTAATTAATTTGATTTTGTGCTTTTTGTTTTTCAAGTAAAATCATAACTTTGAATCAGATTAATACAAAATTTAACACAATTCAGACATTTTATTATGTTCAAATGATCTGGGTAGGTCCACATTGACGTGAAAAATACTAAAAGATTATCATAATTCTATATGCCACCATGAAAATACACGTCTTTTGATTTGGAATTTTTTAATAGAAAACGCAGAAAAGAACCCTGATTGAAAACCCAAATTACCAGTCATGTCTGTGCAGTTAGTTCAAGAATGTTATTTGACGGTTCGGTCGATGCGGGCTGGCATGCGTACATCCGAGCTCTTTATGGTTTTGAGATAATTTTGATGTCTTCATTATTGCAATTAACAAGAGGGGAGTAAGGGACTATCTTCAGGAACTCGCCTTGATTTTTCTTTGTTGGTCGGGTTTTGATGATGATTTGGGGTTTTTGCTGCCCTGCCCGTGAGACGAGAGATCAGTCAGGAAGTGGAAGTTGTCATCTCTTCCCATGTCTCGCTGATCCTGGTAAAAGTTTTTTCGTTTTGATTTTTTGACATGGGTAGGCATTTATTTTGTCCATTTCTTTGAAATTTTGATTTATTTTAATTACTTTTTGTGGGTTTCAGCTCGGAGATCTTCACTGGGTCTCAAAGTGGCTTTGGTGATGCTCCATTTCGTATTTGTTGGTGTTATCTTTCTATTCGATAGGGATTTGATAGAGAAAACAAGAAAAGAACCATGGTACTTTTCTCCTCCTCTGTCTTCTTGTTCTTAGTTGAATGATATTTTCTTCTATTTCTATATGTCTTTTCATGTTTTCCTTTTTGCTGTTTTTTTAGGCAGACCAATAGGTTCTACCCTATGAATGAGAAGTAATAATCTTGGTTAGAGTTTTCTGCTATATATAATGAAGCTTTATTGTTTAAGCTGTGTAGTGGACTATTTCAAATCCTAATCCCTACACCTCATTAGCTTGTCAATATGAGATTTAACACCGAACACAAGCCTTTATCAAAATGCTCTTACTTAAATCAGTCCCTCTGTATCCATTCTCTAGAAAGCGTTAAAGATTCTTAGCACAATCATCATCTGATGATATTTCCTTTCATGGTTAACAACTTCTATCCTTTCATTGTACTTCAATGCAATTGCTTGCATCCTGTGTAAGGGCATAAAATTTTTAGATAGTATGATCAAATATAGCATGGAGGTGTGAAGAAGAAGATGAAACATCGGGATCATTTAAGTAATGTAAGGCCTGGACAACTTTCACATCCAAACTCATCAGATAATAAGAAGGCCAGATATTCACTATCTAACGAATGCAGGCTGAAAAGAAAACAAGAGATTTCTTTTTTTTGGGGGGGGTGTTTGGGAGGGGGAGAGAAAACTTTATATTTCCTCTTATAGAACTGACCAACCTGATCTCTCTCAGCATCTGAACTAGTTTTATTTTTAACAGTGTTGCACGAGGAGATCTCCCTCCCTATACTGATCAGCAAAGTGTGCTGGATGTAAAGGGTATAGCAAGAAAGAAAAGGGAAAGGGGTTTGGTTTCTTGTTGCTGCAAGAAAAGAAGACAAGGGGGATTCTAGGGTTTGCGCAAGAGAGGAAAGGGGAGGGGAATGACTGCTATGGCCTAGGGAGGAACGAGAAGGGGGCTGGGGTGTGTACTTACTTGGAAAAGATACTGGAGTTGAAGGAGGCTTGCTGGTCTGTAGATTAAGGCTGCTGCAACTTGAATCAAGACTCAAATCCGCCATGGCCCTCCCAAAGAGAACCACAACTTGTTTCCCACAAACAATATTCAATCTTTATTCAATGCAGACAAAAATTTACAACCATTGACTGGCTTATTTATAGCCTTACATAAAAAAGAAAGAACTTAACTTAAACTGGGAGACTTTATTTGGACTCAACTAAAATTTAGAAATCTACGTATCTTTAACTTAGGATACCCTGTTTACAAATAGATAATAACCACACAAACTAAAGGAACTCTTCTTGAAATAAAAGACTAAGTTTTCTGAAAGAATCCTAATTTAGAGAAAGACTCCTAAGTATACAAGAACTCAACTCACAAAGCAAACCAAGATGTCTAAACAAAGCAAGACTATGAAAATAAGAATAAAATCCTGAAATTAAACCCCAGATAATGAGGGCTGAAAATGAAATTGACCAAATTACCCTTGTTTGAGGGTTCAGCTGGCCATAGGTGCACCACCTTGCAGTGGCCTTGGGGCCCACAGCAGGGTTTGGGCGAGGGAGTGATCCTTGTTCACATCATAATGTATCCCATTCCCCTTCCATCTCACCCTTTTCATTTTGCTGTTCTTAAATTTTTGGATATCCTAAGACACTAAAATTTCCAAGTCACATCTACACCAATCTGATTATTGAAATCAACTCAAACTTGGAGGAACCTTTCCCCCATATTATGTCTACTTTCCCTCCAAGAGTCAGCCCATTTTCATCAGCCAAACTGTAGAAACATCAATCCCTAATTTGAACTTCAAGCTAAGGTGGGTTTTGCTGAGATCTTGTATGAACTGACCCTCATTCAATTGAGGCTACATCAGTTTGTGAAGTATACCTTTTTGATATGACTTTGGAATTAGTTTACATCATCCTTACAATTATTGCCACTAAAGTAATGCAACAGATGTTGATGGTGTTTGGATTTCTGATGTCAATGGCATCAAGAGTGAGGCGGTCTCTTTCTTCTCCTTCTCCTGGCTCACCCTCCTCCCTTGGCCTCCCCTCCCCCCTAATCACACTAATAAATTTATCCTTGGGTCCCTCCTTGACTCACTGCTGGCCATTCTTTCCAATGCTGAAATCCTCAGTGCCATTAACTCCCACAAGCCCAATAGAGCTACTGGTCTTGATGGCTTAAGTATGGGAATTTTCAAAGCTTACAAGAACTTCTTGGAAGATGATCTCATCAATGCGGTCCATAACTTATTCTCCAACCTCTCCCAGCTCTCTTTGGTCAGCTGAACCTTTCTTTACCTCACCCTTTATTGTGTATCCTCCCTCTCTGATTTTTGGCTACCTCCCTTTGTAATCTTCTTTATAAGTCCATTACAAAAAGTTCTAGCTAATCGCATCCGGTTCGTCATCCCTTACCTTGTCAGCAAAAACCAAATGCCTTCATTGTAGGTAGGAGTATCATTGACAACATTCTTCTTTGTGTTAAGCTTGTAGAGGGATTTGACCGCTCCTCACACTCTTCGGCGGCCCTCCTTAAAATCAATCTCCACAAAGCCTTTGACTCCATCCGTTGGGGCTTCATCCTTGACGCCTTTTCCTTTATGGGGTTCCCTCCCCCTTTATTTGTTGGATTGAAGTTTGCATCTCATCCCCTATTTCTCTATTATCACTAATGCATTCTCTCTCAGCTTCTTCCCCTCCTAATGGGAATCCGCCACTGTTACTTCCTATCCCTTTTCTACCTCGCCCTTGAGGGCCCTTTGCGCATCATCCATTCTAATATTCATTGGCATCTCATCTCTCTCTCTCTCTCTCTCTCATCATTAAGGGTAAAGCCCTCAGCCTCTCTCACGTCATGATCTCATGATTTCTACAAAACCTCCCATTCCTCTATCTCTACCATCTCTCCTTACTCACCCTCTCTAAATCCCGCTCTGGTCTTTGTGTCAACTTGCAGAAGTTCCTTCTCTGCTTGGTAGGTTTCATTGATTCTACTAAAGTTGCTATTCTATAGCTCACATGCTTCTCCTTTGGCACCTTTCCTGGCTCCTACCTTGGTTTCCCCCTCATTTTGGGTCACCTCGCTAACCACCATTGCTCGTCCATGCTCGACCAAATTTGGAAGAAACTCCATCTTTGGTAGGGTAGACTTCTCTTGTTCATTGGTAGGAAGGTTCTGATTAGACTGGTCCTCCATTCTCCTACCCCTATTGATGTGGTATCTTCTCCTTGCTCAAGCCACAATTTGTGCCATGGATCCCTCTTTTGTGCATTTCTTTGGAAAGGTTAAGACTCCCCTAGGGTTGTCCACCCCATCATTTGGTCTGTCAACCCAAATCTGAGGGCGGTCTTGGATTCTGCAGGATTCGTGACTATAATGTGCTAGCCTGCTTAAGCTCATTTAGAAAATCTCTATTGAGCATGACTCTATTTGGGTCCACTATGTTTGCCTCTACTTGTTGCGACATGACTCCATTTGGACTGCCTCCCTGCCCCTTAACCTTGGAGGAAGATCCTCATTCTTAGACCCCTGCCCTGCTTGCTTTTCCACTCAAATAGCCGATGGTGCTTCCACCTGCTTCTAGCTTGACCTATGGCATCCTCTTTAATCTCTTGGGTCCTCGTTGTCTCATTTAGGTGTGGTCTAACCTCTCCACCACTTCACCCCATCCCTTGAGACTGTATCACTTGGTTACCCTCCCCTTCTGGAACCTTATCCACCACCCTTCCCCTTCCCCTTCCCCCTATTTGCTTGACACGCCCTGATTTGGTTCAGAGGCCACATCCACTGCTGTGCCTACTTGATGTGAACAGGGGCACCACCTAGCCAAAACCCTGTTATGGCCCCCAAGGCCCCACCCAGATGGCACACTTAGGGCTGGATGAACCCCAAAAAGAGGCACTTGGGGTATTTTAGCCCTAATTAGCTGCTGATTTTAATTTCAGAGTTTTAATTTTCTGAGTCCAAATATGTGTTGAAGTCTTAGTTTGAGTTTGTAGTTGAGTTCAAAATTGTTTTGAAGTCTTAGTTTGAGTTTGTAGCTGAGTTCTTGTGGCATAAGGAGTCTTTCTTTTAAGTAGGACTCTTTCGTAGTTGAGTTCTTGTGGCATAAGGAGTCTTTCTTTTAAGTAGGACCCTTTGTGGATAATTAGATCTTTTATTTTAAATCAAGTTCTTTTATTTTATGTGGCCGTTAATTAATTGTAAAGGGCATCCTATTTTATGAAGTAAACCTAGTTGAGTCTAAGTTAAGCATCCCGTGTAGAGTTAGGTTCTTTCTTTCTTGATTTAAGGCTATAAATAAGCCTTTTTTCTCTTTGTAAAAAATAGTCTGCATTGAATAAGAATTGAAGATCTCTTGTGGGAAATTGGGTCGTGGCCTACTTGGGAGGACCACAGTGGATTCTTAGTGTCTTGATTCGATTACAGCAACCATTCTTCAGCAAGCCAGCAGCGTTCCTCCACTTTCAGCAGTCTCCAAGTAAGTACACAACCCCAGCCCTTCCCATTTCATGATTCATCCCTAACCCAACACAGCCCTCCCCTTCCCTGTCTCTCTCTTGCGCTAGCTAGGAAACCCCACCCCTTTCATTTACAGACCCTTAATACCCCTGCGACACACCCCACCCCCTCCTCCTCCTCGCTTCTACCTTGCGGCCCTCCTTTCCCTGTCTTTACTCTCTTGCCCCCCCCCCTCCTCTTTCTCTCTGCTCTGACTTGTGGCAAAACATAAACAGAAAAGAAAGGGGGAGAAAAATGGAGAATAAAGAAAAGAAAGAAGGATTAGAGACGTTGTCCAAGATTTTGCCAAGAACCTTTTTTAATCTCAGAGATCAAGCCCATAGCTACTCCAAACCTTCCAAGATCAATCCCTTCTATCCTCTTTCAACACTTGGTGATTTTGGGTCCCTCAAAACTATCCCATAGGGATTTGATAAAACCCTAATTTTACCTTATTTGTTAATTGAGCTTTCCATATTAATTTTAAATTGATCCTTTTCATCCCATACTAGTTTGAAACAATTTTTTCCAACCATATTAATCCAAAGTCTTCCCACGTGAATCCAGTAAAACCCTGACATCTATCCAATCTTCCCATAACCTTTCCTTTTAGTTTCCAAGTTATCTTAAATCACCTATTAGCTTTTTGATACTTACTAGCTGTTTGGTTGAAAGATTCTGGGCAAACCCTTAATTTTAGTGAATTCATCTAAGAAGAAACCCTAACCCTAAAGGGTTTACATCACTACTTGGAGAGCCTTTAACCTTTGCTTCTCTATCCAGTCTTTCCTTATTCACCAGCACCTAAATTTCAACCCGAATTGCATTTGTGTTGGAACGGCCCAAAGATGTGGATCACCTCTTCTTCTCTAGCCGTTCTCTTGCTCCTTGTGGGTGAAAGCTGTTGTCACAATTTGGCCCTGTGCCAAACACTCCTTTGGACTCTTTAGGGATTGGGTTTGGTTTTTGAGACACTTCACAGTGCTACTAATTGCGATTTGGTTGGTAAATTGCTGTTCAACGCATTGATTTGTCACTTATGGGGGGAGTGGAATGTCAGAAGATGGACCTCCACTCAATTTGGAGAGCTATCCGTTTTGATGTTTCTTCTAGATTGCAATCTTTCCCCCATCCCCCAGTGATACCCCATGGAACAAGATTATTGTTGTCTCTTGGCGTCTAGGTTCTTCCTTCTTGCCTGGCTAGTAGGCTATAATATCCCCTCCCCCTTTTTTCCTCTCCTCTCTTCTCTTTCTTGTGCATTCTTTTCTCCCCTTTTGGGCTTTGTTAATGGTTATTTCATTTATCTCCCCCCCCCCCAAAAAAAAAAAAAAAGAGTAGTGCAACAAATGAGGAGAATCACTGCTCTGGCCTCTTTCTTTCACATCTTTGTCTTCTTGATCATTCAAGATCCCCATCGAGTTCTTTTCAGGGACTGACCTGCAAATTCTTTAACCCACTAAACCAGCCATTAGTTTACCTTAGGATTAAGCCTCAAGTCCCCTCATTGGTCCTCTCACTCTATCCAAGTTACAGCCTGTTCACAAAGAAAAAAGAAGAAAACCTTCTTTCTTGAACCTTTTGGATTCCTAAGAAATCCAAATTTCAAAGTGAGATATTTTACTCTATCATATCTGTCCATAACTTAGAACATCATCCCCAGTTCCAAGTTTCTTGCAATCTAGCAATTGGATCTTGATAACTCTTGTAAGCCTGACTCTTGATCCTCTACCCACATGGAGATGAAAAGTTCCAAAGCACATGGTTACATTCATGTCACGTGTTCAATCTAAAAACAAAACCATCTTTTGAATGAGGGAGAGAACATTTGGATTCCTACATTTTTGAAATTTTCCTAAAAAGGGAATTTTGTTTTTAGATTGGACACGTGTCAGGAATCTAACAATGTGGGTTGAAAAATTTCCTTTCCATGTAGGTGGAGGATCCGGACTGTATAAGCCTACCCTGACACTCTAAAACCCTAGAGTGTGTAACAATGCTTTCTCCTAATATTAGGTTGGTTTCATCACATGAGCTTGATTGGAAAGCTGATGTACCTTATTGTTACAAGGCCAGACATCACCTTTGCTGTTGGGGGTTCTGAGTCAGTTCATTGGATGCTGCAGTCTGTTTGTTTGGTATCGCAAAGGTGCTCCAGGCCCCAGGTTAATTTGTCATCCCAATAGACATATGGATCTAGTAGCCTTTCCTGATTGTTATTGGGCTGGTTCAACAAGTGACCGACGATCTACTACACGACATTGTACATTTGTTCGAGGAAATTTGGTCAGATGGTGGACTAAAAAGTAGACTACTATTGCCAGGTCTAGTGCTGAAATTGAGTACAGAGCTATGGTCGTTGCTGCCGCTGAATTGATATGTATTATATAGTTACTTCTGGAACTGGGATTTCCTGTGGATTCTTCAATGAAGATGTATTGTGACAACCAAGCCACTACTTACATTGCTAGTAATCAAGTGTTCCATGAGCACGCTAAACAATGTAGAGGTGGATCATCAGTTTGTCAGAGATCCTGTGATGAAGAAGCTGATTGTCACTCCCTTTGTGTCCTCTTCTGATTAGTGATCAGTTGGCAGACATGTTTACCAAGGGACTGTTTGCTTCTAGTTTTCATACTAATTGTGCCAAGCTGAGCTTGGGTGATTTGTATGCTTCAGCTTGAGGGGGAGTATTGAAGTTCTGCAATATCTAGGACTCCTTGTCCTATTGGTGACAGCAAGGGCAATTTTGTCTTGGATTCTTCTTTATTAATTTAGGTCTAATTCCCTTGTTTATTCTTGTACTTCTGCTGTCATTAAAATTGGGGCAAAAAAGATGTTTTATAGTATTAAAATTAATATAAATCAGGGGCCTGCGATTAGAGAAGATCATCTAATAACAGGCTGCCTCTTCTTGGCTTGCGATAGCTTGTTCCCTTCTCTTCTTATTCTCAGTCTTTCTTCTTCTTCTCTGCTTTTAGTCCAATCACAGGCACGTAGATTTTGACAGGTTTCAAGCTGAACATTTTGCCAAAGTGAATTGAAATGACTGAAATGCTGAATTTTCAGTAATTTCAATTTGAATTTGGAACCATGCACTCTATTTCTTTTCTTTGAGGAAAAAGTTTCTATCATGCATGTAGTGCATATCTCTTGCTGATTTAGTTTTGAATTGTGGAGATTCTGTATGTTGCTATTGTAGTGATGTCATAATAGTTGATAAAGTTATCAAATTTATACCATGATAGCCACCATTCCTTAACTTTATTCCCAGGTACACTGCTCTGTTCCTGTTTCTCTTTGTGGCAACACTTGCTCAGTACTTCTTCACATCCGGTTCTTCTCCTGGGTATATCTCTGTTTGGTGCATAAAACTTAGCTTTCAGTTCCAATATGAAGTTCAAATTTGTGTTTGGTTAGCTAACATGATTTTTGATATTCATACACGTGTTATATCAGCTATGTCATCGATGCAATGAGAGCCGCTAATGAGACACATGCTATATTTGGGAAGACATCAATGACTTCAAAGTGAGAGCTGATTTTCGTTTATTTTCTAATTGCTGGTAATTTTTTTTTGGGGGGTGGTGTGGGGTGAGGGGAATTCACAGCAATGGATTTAATTTCATTAAAAATGGGAAAAGTATACACACTTCGGTGTAGACTTGCTTGCTTTTAATCTGTGTCATAAACTATACTAGCATTTACAGCTGTTGGTTACAGAAACTGGTTTATTAACTGATTTTGCGACTTTCTGCTAACTATACTCTTTGTTGATCAAGAAAAGACAATCTGCTGCAAGAACAAACGGAAACTTGACAATACATATTGAAGGAGACCAGTTTGGAAAAAGCATTTCTAGATCTAATAGTCCATGGACCAAGCTTGTGATGGATTTTTATCCACCTGGATCATCCATCAGGTAAGTGTCATTGAGGTTTTTTTTTTTGGTGGGTAATTTCTGCAGAATAATTGTATCCAAATGAACCACACAATGTTGACTATGTGAGATTTCATGGATGTCAGATATTATTCATGTCTATATGAATGCCTTTCGTCCAATTTCTGCCATTGGAGTATGAACGGCATTGAATAAATTTGAATGCACCATACAAGTTCAATGCCCAAAATTGGTTACCAATATGTCATACAATTCAAAGACCAAAATAGGTCTCTGGGTCTTATATTCTTGTTTGTGTGATAATGCCTAATGGTATCAAGTGTTGAGACGATATCAACCAATAGCTGATATGTATTGAGATTGGCCAAGTTGATAAAAAGGAAATATATGAACCGAACCAATATAGGCTGGTAAAACTAACATAATTTGAGTTTAAAAGAAAACTTCTCTCTCTGACTATCATTTTGCCCAAAACCTAAGTGGATCCCTTCTTCACCTTTAAAAGTAGAAGAGGAGTGATTAAGCAAGCAAAAAATTCACAAAAAAACTTGTCAGTTGGAGATTGAATTTCAAAGCCATGGGTTGAAAGTATGTTAAAATATTTATATAAGTATTTCTTTTCTTAAATCATGGTTCCTTTTCTGAATATCACATCTAAACTAAAAAACTGACCTGGATTCAAATAATCTTGATTGATATTGTATTCTATATCATATAATAATGTTTATTGCTAAGTACCGGTTGTTTAATTGTGGCATACTATATTTTTGTTTGATCCGTTACTAGTATAGTTGATCTGAACCAGGATATAGGGTTAGGTTGGTTGGAAATCGGAATAATGCCCTAGCTCTAGGCTCACTCCAGGATCCTCTTCCCTGAGAATCAGCAGTCATGCCATTTGGTAGAGGGTTTTATGACAAATTCTAGTGATGCAAAGGGAAGGCTAGGGTTAAGGTGGGTTTGGCCAGGCTTAGGGGTCTAGGGTTTTATTTTTTCAATTCCTAAACCTTCCAGTATTTGTAATTTCAGAACTATAATTTGGAAGTGCGGTGTGAGATTATTAGGTTTTGAAGAATTCTAGAGTTATTGTTTCCTAATAAGAAAGTAAACTATAGTTAGAGATGGGGAAGGGCTGGAAGTTGGGATTGAAGGTAGGGGATGTAGCTAGGGTTTAATTCTAAAAGGAGAAGGGTTTAGGTCAAGGAGTTAGACTCTTGCCGTAAATCTGGAGCTTATTGTTTCTGCAATCCAGATGTGCCGCAAGCTGGGAAAGAAGAAGGGGAAAGGGTAGGAAAAGGGCTGGGGTGTCTTGTACTTGGAGATGGAAAAGGGAAGCTGGAATTTCAGAAATTCAGCAAAATCTTCATTCGATGGCTGCTGCAAGTCCCTCCATGGGAACCCACGACTTTCTCACTTGCTCCTTCAATCTCACCTTTATTTTATTAATCATAATCTGATTTGTTACACTGTAGAGAGGCTTATTTATAGCCTTTAGAAAGGAAGTCACACTATGACTCCATTTTAGAAGACAAACTAAAACTCCCAATCGACTAAAGACTTTAACTCACACAAGGAGCCTTCATATCTCACTTAGAAGAATCTAAATTGAATTCTAAGAGTAGATATGGAATCCTAAGAAGAAGTAGGACAAAACAAGAGGACTCCTTCACAACTTCGGAATCATAACCTAACTAGGACTTTGCTATAATTTAGAAAATATGGACTCAAATTCAAAAAGAAAAAAGTAGATCTAAGGTTCCACAAATGTATTGGTCCCAAGTAAATCCAATTTGGACTCAGCTGAAAAGTAGCAAAATTACTAAAATACCCCTGCTGGTACTAGAGGGGCATAGGATTTGGGGAAGCTACCCTAGATCCTAATTCGGCCCTCAATGTAGTTTACATCAATTCTTCCCTTCTTGAAAACATTCATCTTGATACATGTGCCTATCATGTGATTCTAGATCAATTCTTTGGAGATCTTCAGTGTGATCTGGCCTCGATCTTGTAGTGATGAGGGGGGGGGGGGAGTAACATGTGTACAACAACTTGTGTCATTCCTAGGCAAAACTCTAGCAAGGTGGGAACAGTAGGAATGAAATCTTCAAGTCTGGGGACTTTCTTTTCAAAGAACCATGGGGGTAGGGTAAAATCAGTATGCTTGTGCTCGAAATTGCCCGTCATGCTCTTATAATCTTCTTTATCCTTAGCTTCTATTGGCACAGTCATCTTCATCATGTTGTTGTGGACATATCTAGTACAAAATTTAGCTTTGTCTTTTCTCCAATGATTTTAAGGCACATACTCTTATGTCTTCAAGCACATCATCAAGGATTTTTAGGGGAGTGTTTTCAATTACCTTCTTCGTTTCCACTGTGTTAACCTTGTCTACTTTGATTTCTTTGAAAAACTCTCCAATGGCATAGTGGATGTTGCATGGAATAGGGCTAGATCAAGTAACTCTGCTGATGTCACTTCAAAAATTTGGGCAGCAACTCTCTGTCTTTCGAGTCAAGGGTATGGTGAACTTCAGGTGGAGAAAGTAATTGATGTGAATCCAATTCTAGGGTTAGGGTTTCTTGAAAAGATCTCCTAGAATTAAGGATCCGTCCAGAATCTTTCAGCAATCTAATGAAAAATATGGGAAGGCTAGGTTTATTAAAGCCTAAGATGGATTCTTATGAGATGATGGGAAAACCAAAGTAGTCAGCAAATCCCCATGGGAATGGTTTTTAGATATCCAGAGTCAATATAGGATGTAACAAAATAATGGGGAATGAAAAATATTATTCCTAGGATTGGTAGAAAAGAAGTTAATTAATTTTTTGGATCCATATGGGTAAGATGGAACTTGAAAGAACCCCCCCCCCCCCACAAAGAAAAAAAAGAAAAAAAGAAAAAAAATCCCGTTGGTTGAAGAAGGGATTTTATAAATGGGTATGGGTTGAAGGGAGATTTAGGGAAAACTTTGGAGGGGAAACAGTTCAAGAATTTGAAAATCTTGGGCAACTTGATTCTTTCTTCCTCTTTTCTTTTTCTTTCTTTGTTTTCTTTGTTTTTTCTTTGTTTTTCTTTTTTCTTTTCTGTTTTGCTGTTTTCTATTGCTACAAGGAGAGACAGAGAGAGGGAGTCTGAGAGGGTTTGGAGAGAGAAAGGGGGGTCATAAGGCAGGGGAGGGATGAGAGAGGGTCCTGAAGGGGGTCGTAAGGGGGCAGGGGAGGGGATAGGGGTGGCGTGGGGGTCAGGGAATGCTGTTGCCCTGGTGCAGCAGCAGGGGGGGTAGGGGGTGTCTTGCGTGGGTAGGGGAAGGGGCAGGGGGCTACTGCGATTGAAGGGAGAGGGATGGGGAAGGTCTGCAAATTTTTTTTTGGGGGGGGGGGGGGGAGGGACTGGTTTCCCAGGGTTGCACCAGGAAGGGGGGGTGCAGGAAGGCTGCGGCTGACAGAGGAGGCAGGGGAAGGGGATGGGGGCTGTTGTACTTGTTTGCTTGCTGGACTTGAAGAAGAAGACTGAATGCTTTTGGAGATGCTGGAAATAATGCTGGAAATGGTGATCCTTGAACAAAACTCTTAGAGTCTCAACCGTGGCCCCCTCACCAAGGAACCATGATCCGTGACTCATACTCAAATTTTATTCAATAAGCTGACTTGCTGAATGACTAAGAAACAATAGGCTATTTATAGCCTACTAAAAGAACTCGACTCTAAGTGGGATTCCTTTATAGATTTGGATCCCACCACTTAATCTTGACCCTTCAAATAGAATCTCAGTATCTGAAAGACATGTGCTGAAAATAAAAGATTAGATAACTTGATACTCTACTTAAGGAAGTTCACTTGAAAAAGAACTCAGGTGCTCAACTGCTAACTACTAAAAAAAAACAAATTCTAATTAAAAGCAAACTCATAAAATAGGAACCCTTCTTGTAGAACAGTCGAGTCTTATCCACACTTAACCAACTAAAACATGTCTCAAATAAGAAGTAAAAACCAAATTGGACTCTAGGATTACATCTGGAATTAATTCCAGCAATAAAAGAGGGCTGAAAATGCCCTAAATACCCCTACTAGGGAGTTTGGCCAGCCTATGGAGGCTTCTTGGTGCCATCTAGGGGCCCCACCTAGAGCTTCGACCAGGGTTCAAACTCGAGGTCACATCAGTAATTCTTCAGGCACATCTCCAGCTGATGGTGTTGCTTCAATCTCGACCCAGTAATCTGTTGTAGAATCTTCTTCAGCTGTCATGGCTTTGTCATCAAGGGGTTGAGTCAAGCCTTGGTCCTTCACTATTTTCGCCTTGTTGTTCTTATCAGTCCCTCTTGGCACTAACTCTGGATGGAGCTTCTGATTTGGTGGAGAAGATTGATCCTCTGGTTGTGGAGCTAGGCTGTGGTTGTTTTCTTGACTGGGCCATTCAGATTCTGTGCATGGAACCCCCAAGTGCTGTGGTTGGGTGCTGGAGTCCTAATGGGTTTTGATGGCCTGTTTCTTCTTAATTACAAGAAGGTTTAGGGGAAGGAGTACAATTCTCTGACACTTGTGGTGATGAAACTTACAAATATTTTCCCTACCCATAATAGTTACATCATTGTCATATAACCAAGACCTCCCTAGAGGCCTAGATTAATGTCTGACAATTTCATGGGGACTACATCACACCAAATTTCCCAAAAATGAGAATAGAGACTAACAGGGACTAAACATCTAAAGTTTACCTCTACATGGTCATCATTGAGTTGAGCTACTCAATAGGGATGAGTCTGGAATTTGGCTTTCTGGACAAAGAGCTCAGATGGACAAAATAACCTTGTCAAGTAAATCTTTTTAAATGCCATAAATCAAGGAAATTTTCCCTTGGAAAAAAAAAAATACCCTAAAGCATAGAGGAACAACCACTCTATCCAAAATTAAGTCAATGAAATTTCTTCGGCCTACAATATGGATCAGCAACTCTATAGTTTGTCTATGTTTGTGCTTAGGTTGCCAAAGCCTAACCTTTTCATGAGCCAACCATGGCCCTTTCTGCAACTCTACAAGTGGACAGTCGGAAGTTCAATTGCTTTGGGTACTTGATAGGGCCTTGGGATCACAGTATTATGCTACATTGAGGAGAGAGAGAGGGGAGATTAGGGTTGATTAGGAGTTATAAATAGGGGTAAGATGTGAGTAGTAGTTAAGGATTATTTATGTGGGTATTTGGGCAGCCGTAGGCTGAGGGGCAGCAATGTGCTGTGGGGGTGACTAGCGCCATTGTAACCAGTTTATCATTGTTCTTCGTTATTCTATCAATTAAATAATATTAGTTTTGCATTCGATTCGTGGGTTCTTATCAGTACTGTTTTCATTTATGGTTTCATGTCTGTGGTTCCATGTAATATGACATCTTATGCGTGCAGATTAGTCTTATTCTGTTTAAGGCTTATATTTCATGAATTGTGTAACTAACTATAGAGTACTCTATGTTTCTGCAGAAGCTGGACTTGCACTTACTGTAATATTGTGCAGGTACTGCTACAAGATATTTTCATATCCTTCTTGTAAATGATGATATGGTTCAGCACATAATTTTGTACAATATGTTATCAAATGCTGCAAATTTTTTTGCCTATGCCGATTGAGATTGACATTTTGTGGAAGTTAAGATTTCATGTGCCAACTTGTTTCTGGCAATTATTAGAAGATAGAATTTTTTTTTGTTTGTGCCATAAGATTCTCTCTATGTTCAGGTGAACATTTTTGTCTTCCAAAACACTTCTGTTGAGAACAACCTGATATGATAGTACCGAAACCTAAAAGCCAGTAATAGCAATGAGAAGGAGAGAGTATAAATATAAAAGAGCTGGACCGTGTAAGAGGAATAGCAACAGTTAAACCCAGTAGTACCCCTTAATTGCAATATATAAATAGAAGCAATTTGCACAAAAGGAAAGTAGTCCTAGTAATAGGTTTCCTAGAAAACAAATTACCAAAAACAATTAAAGAAATTATGTAACTCAAATTAACTTCTTGCCTCAGGGCAGTGGATAAAGAACACTGATTGGGTGAAAAGGGTTATAACAATGGAAGCTTTCACCTTTTCCTTGTGCTGAACTATGGAAGAGAAAAACATGGGTGTTTGGTTATAGATTACTAGGCCAAAAGGTAGAGCTTAAGATTAAGTTGACATTGATGCATCAATCCTGTGTTAAGTAAATTCCAAGGTGTAATTCTATGGAAACTATTTCTTGTGATGGTGTTGGTTCTAGTTGGTTTCCCTCTCTTCCCCCTTACCCCCCCTGCCCCCCCACACACAGGGAAAAAAAAAAAAAAAAAAGGAAAAGAAGAAGAACCAGCATTCACTTTTTCTGATATATGTCAGAATTAATTAAAGTTATTATTTTATTATTATTATTATTTGGTTTTGACTTGGTTATGTACATTATTTTTTTGTGGTTGGGGGTTACAGATTGTTGGGAATTTTCTTTTTCTTTTTTGGTTATGTACCTTTTAATTATGAAGAATTAAATGTTTTATAATTACCAAGAAATGTTGTTGGCCCACCCAACTCAGATTCATGTTGTTATTTCTACAATTAGATACTTTTAATTATGAAGAAATAAATGTTTTATAATTACCAAGAAAGTTGTTGGCTCACCAACTCAGATTCATCATGTTATTTCCATATCCTCTTTTCTGATTCATGTTCTGTCACTAGGGATTTGATTATAGCTTAGTTTGTCTTTAATATGGTGATATTTATTATTAAGATTAATTTTTAGGCTCTTTTGGAATTATAGTTTCTCAACTTGTTGATGGTATATATCTGGGAGAGCATTCTGATTAGAAACTTTTGGTTACATGCATGCAGCCTCCACGGGCAAAACATTGTCATGATTGTGACAAATGTGTTCTTCAGTTTGATCATCACTGCGTTTGGCTTGGGACATGTATAGGCCAGGGTAACCACTGCCGGTTTTGGTGAGTTTTGTGCAATGTTGTCCTTGCACTGCATATAATCCTCATCTTCTTTCTTTTGCAAAGATTTATATGACAACTACAAAAAATACTGTGGGGGGGGGGGGGGGGGCTTGGGCTTGGGGAGGAAAACTGAATACTTAATATAAAAGTAAGCTGCTAAAAAAGGTAAGCCTAACAGCTCTAGTGATGTTAAGGGTGTCAAACTGGAACTGAAACCGGAACTGGCTGTTTACAACCAAACTGAACTGGACCTCAGAAGAATGATGTGACTTTGATTTTATCTGTTCAACATCTGGTTTGTTTCGGTTCAGAACCGAAAAGCTGTTGGTTGCACCACATAAGGAACCGTATATCAATTGCTACAGAAAAGGTCAATATCAGACTCCCTTTCCCTTTAATGTCTTGACTTTTAACCTAATTAGATAATGCCTTTTAGCCATAGTTGCGACTGTTATAAACTCTATGTTCCAGGTCAACCATTCTATAGTATCGTTGAACTTGATGATTTCTTTTTCAATTTACACAGATTGATTAGATATGTATAATACTTGACATGATTCTGAGCTCAAAATATTCTAAATTTGTTTAAGAAATCGCTATCTATTTTTCCTTTATTTTTGGGGTGGTCCTTTGCGCAATGGCCAGTGGACCGCACTTGTAGCTTGAGGTCAAGACATTAAAACAGCCTCTCAGCAAAAATTGTTGGGGTAAAAAAAGGTTGCATAGAAAAACGGCCCCTCCTTCTGGGACTTTGCTTGTGTCGATGCCCTTAGCACTTGGTTCGTACTTTTGGGATGTTGGGAACCATTTGGAAATAGCTTTTGAACAAGATCAAGATCTTTTATTTAGTGGTCAATATTAGTCTGTCGCATGATTCTATGTTAAATATATTCTGATTTGCTTAAAAATGGGTTTAATTAAACTGAAGGTACAAAGACAAAGGGTGGAAGTTAATTATAAAGTTTGGTTAATTCTATTATGATTTATAAATTATTTAGTGTCGTCTATTAAAAATGGAGAAAATTTTCCCTTGCAACCATAGTTTGAAATTTCGGTTCATCTTGCCATCTCATCCTTGGGCAAGATTGTTGAGACACTGAAATTTCATATTTTTCTTTTCAAAAATTCGGTGGTTTTTTGTGTCCAGCCTAATTTGAGGCCAATAAACACAATGGAGGTGTCCTTTTGGCCTAAAACCTATCTCAAAGTGGTGTTCTTGATCAGCACATTCCCAGCTGTACGTAGGTGAAACTTGAAGTTTGGAACATGCATTTTCAGAAATATAAATATGGGTATTATGCAAGACAGATTTTCATTAAAATACAACGACAAATACAATAAGCAGAATTCAATATGCAAGTATATGTCGGGCTGGATCCATCCCTTAGGTTATGGAGGAGTATTTTAAATACTAGACATAAGCAGGCCATGACGTGGTACGGATAAAGTTATCCATATAGTCCATCAATGCCCTTCTATAGGTAGTATCATCAACATTAAGACCTTAGGGAATGTGTTGTACAGCCATGGACGGTAACTCGGTCGTAGAACTGGCATAACCGACTATGCTGGTCGTGATGGATATCCAAAGATGGAGTCCACAAATGATGCATCTGATCCATCTCCATACCCAATTGCTGACATGCTATTGGAATCAGCAATGAACCACCATATCCATATGCCCAGTACGTACAACCCCTTGGAATTTTCAAAGTTTCACCAAATTTTTTGAGATTTTGGTGAAATTTCCGAAATATCAGCAGAATTACCAAAATTTCAGTGAAATTTGTGAGAAACTTTTCAGACTCAAATTTCAGCCATGGTTTCATTTTGCTGAGTACTGAAGTTTTGCCGAAATCTCGCGAAATTTCATACTATGCTTATAACAAGGGAAAAGGTAATAGAACTAAAAGGCTCAAAGGTGACATTGGATGTGAATCGATATTACAAACTGCACATAAAACCTTTATTAACTGCATAACATAAACCATATAGATACCTCTAAAACTACACTATATAAAACAATTCTAGTTTTGGGTGATTCATACCTGGTGCAGTTTTTGGTTTGTACCTTGCAAAATGTGCGCCGGACCAGAACCACACCATATAACTGAGACTGCACCATTTGATACCCTTAGAGTGGTGTGTAGTGGAACCAGAAAACTCATTTTGCCTGTTTTAAAGATAAAAAGTGTTTGTTTTTCCGATGATGTTAAGGTCCTTAAGATACGTATTGTTCTTGACAAATGAAGTCTTCCATGTTTTTAGGACAACTTTCATGATTTGAATGAGTTTAGGTTTTTTTTCTTTTCCCCTCCTCTGAGGCATCGTTCAGCTATTTGAGAACTCCATTGGCAAGACTGTTGTTCATCTCCAGCTCTCTGATGGAGGAGTCTGCTTTGTGTACAGCACATACCACCACAAATTAGTATGGCCAATACTGTTGAGTTGCCAAAGATAACTCTTAAAGAGTGGCATCCAACTAGTCCTGAACCACAGTACATGTGCTTTGTCTATATGAGTAAAGTTCTATTAGGTCTGGTATAAAATCAACTTCTTTGGTTTTTTTTCTGAGCTTTTGCTTTTTTGGCCATTGTGGGTTGAGCTACAGTTTCTGATGTGTTCTGCTAATTTTTCAAGTACTATCACATTCCAAAAACAGAAATCCCATTTAAGTGTTTTCATCTGATAAGAAATTTGTTTTTAGAAGAGAAGGAAAGGTATCAGTATGTCATGCAAGCCTCCCCCCACCCACCCCAGGGTCTTTCTGCACTATAATCTGTAGTATTTGTCTTGGTACAAAAAAATATTAGTCTTCACAATCAAGGTTCAAAATCTTGGTTTCTGCCAGCCTCAAAATTGAGATATGGCCTAAATTTTGGGCATCTCTGCCGAAACCAGGTACTTTTCCTGAAAATTTCAGTCCCTGGTTCTATTTTGGTGGTTTTTTGACCTGGGTTTCTACATACCCTATTTAGTCAACATAATGGAAGAGATATTTTGCATGAAAAATCGATGAAAAGTACTAACTCATATCTTACTAATTGAGAGATGTGTGACCGTTTTGAAAAATACATATAGTTATACCTTGTAACAAACTATTTCATGCAATTAAACAAGATGTTAAACAACATGATGACCACAAACTAAATAAGCAAAAAGAAACTAAATTAAATTACATGATTAACTAAATATTTTTTTTAAAAAGCATAAACATCATCATCATACACCATATCAATAGTTACATACATACTTTTACTAATGTTCCACTGTTATTGAGTATAAAACAGAAAATAATTGATCTCTTTTATCACCTTGTGAATAATTACATAAATTATTTAATAATTTTCAAATAATGTAAATAATAATTAACAGAACAGTAAGTCCGATGCCATCATGGTGGAGATTGAGTGATGGTGTCTCACATGTGTTAGATTCAATGTCATCTCTCATGTAAAAATACCATTTTTCCCCCAAAAAAAATACATTATATCGAAAATTTTAAACCAGAAAATTAAAAGATACTAGGACTCCAAAAAAAATAAAAAAATTAACCACATGCATTTGTAATTCATGCTTCTAAACTAAACATGTATTGATTTGATAAGAAATAAACATGCTTTGATGCATCAACCACCAAGAAATCAAATTCAGGAAAGAATACACTTACCTAACTTCAAATGTTGTTTAATTCCCGACTACCCAGCAAAGTGGAGGTTCGTTGACAAAGGAGTGGAGGGATTTAAAGCCAAAAACTGAGTTTGAGACAAGATGAGCGAGACCTAGCTAGCGGTATGGAGACAAGATCTGCGAACTGTGTCCTGTGGTTCTACCAGTTTTTGTTTTGGTTGAAATCTGGTATTTTCCCCCCTTTCTCACCATGCATTTCGACTTGGTTTTCATACAAACCAAGATTTCAGCAAGGGAGATTGAACCATGTTCACAATCATGAGCTGGTTTCTGCACATTGCCCTCCCCTGGTCTCCCACACAGAGAGAGAAGATGGTTTTCACACAATTTATCCGCACTATTTGCCCTCGGCACGAAAACTATTAGTTTCTAAATATGAGTTGGTTTCTTTACAATTTATCTGTATCTGTATCTTGTGACTTTATGCTCAATTTATTTGTATCTTTTTGACTATTTGTCCCTAATGAAATTTCTTCGTTTTCATCATATTACAGGTGGTACATTTTGAAGAAACAACATTGTGCATATGGACTGGTGTCTTGTATATTAATTATTTGACAGCCAATTTCAGAGGGCCTGGTATGGTGTTTCTTACAAGCAATAGTTCTGAACAAGTTTTCAGGTGTGTGTGCAATTTGTTCAGTTGTACATGATTCACCCAATTATGCATATAAAGATCCGTCTCAAAAATCATAATCCATAATAAGATTCATG
>NW_028291311.1:0-80546 GCF_041222555.1 Hakea prostrata
TATAGGATAGAAAACTTGTAGTTCAGTTTGACTTTCTTTCTTTGTTTTCCTTTAAACTCAATTGTAATTATTTTTAGACTTACATGCTACATTTCCGCTGTAACTGTGGAGTGAGTTTCCGCCTCACTCTACTTATTTTTGATGTGATTATATCTGGTATCATTTTCCGCACTCTGATTATACTGATATTCATTTCCTGATTAGATCTTTTGTTTATAATATTATACTTGATTTTATCTGTTCATGATTATGTTATTGCATATGTGGGAGGATGATTTCCTCGATACTTGATCTTCGGGGCTGTGGATCACACACCCGGGTATGCCAGTTAGGGTACCAGCTGGGGGGTTGTGATAGGTTAGGTTCAATAATTTCTTGTACAGGAGCTGTAGCTCCACCATAAAATCAGCTAAGGCCTAAGCCTTTATAGCGGTTCGGGGTTTGAAATCTACCTGGAATTCTCCAAGTTCTACCGACCATGCCACCATTCTTCCAAACAAATTATAAAGTGCTTTTTTCAAGGGGAAGTTGGTTAATACCTTGATCAGGGGTGCTTGAAAATAAGGCCTTAGTTTTCTTGCTGCCATCATTAGAGCCAATGCTGCTTCTCAATCTCCGAATACCTTGTTTCGGCATCTAGGAGTACATGGCTAACATAGTAGATTGGTCACTGCTTCTTATCTTTCTCCCAAACAACGAATGCACTTACAACCGAAGGTGAAGTTGCCAAGTAAACTTGTAAAGTTTCACCTTTTTTCTAGTCAGGATAATAGAGGCGGTTTGCTGAGCATCATCTTTAAGTTTTCGAACACTTTGAAGAAAGGTAGACATTTTTCTCCTAATTGCGCTATGAATCAATTCAAAGCTGCTACTCTACTTGTTAAGCATTGTACGTTCTGAACAATCTTTGGATGCTCCATATTGATCAAGGCATGTATCTTTACTAGATTTGCCTCAATCCCTCGTTGGGAAACCATGAAACCCAAAAATTTACTTGAAGACACCTCGAAGGCACATTTCTCAGGATTAAGCTTCATCTATACTTCCTCAAAATAGAGAAAACTTGTGCCAAGTCTGCAATGTGTCTCAAACGTTGAGGACTCTTCATGAGCATGTCATCAACATAAGCTTCCATGTTCTTCCTGATCAGGTCTTTGAAGATTTTGTTCATAGCCCTTTGATAAGTTTCTCCCGCATTCTTCAACCCGAATGGCATGACCCTGTGATAAAAACTTCCACGATCGGTCATGAATGTAGTAAACTTTTCATCCTCCAAATTGATTAAGATCTGATTGTATCCTAAATACACATCCATGAAACTCAAAGCTTCATATCTGGCTATTGCATCGATCAAAAGATGTATTCGGGGTAAAGGGTAACAGTCTTATGGGCATGCCTTGTTGAGGTCTGTATAATCGATACACATCTGCCATTTCCCATTTGACTTCTTGAACATCACAACGTTGGCTAACCAAGTTGGACACTCGATTGGTTGGATGAATCCTGAATGCTTCAACTTCTCCACTTCGCTTCTGATAGCCTCGTGCTTCTCAATTAAGAAATTCCTTCTTCTTTATATTTCAGGTTTGGCCTTCGGATCTATCCACAACCTGTGCTCTGCTACCGATCGTTCTATGCAAGGCATATCATCTACCGATCATGCAAACACATCAATGTTTTCCCAAAGAAAGCCCTTCAATTCTTCTTTGAAGTCCTTTGTTTGCTTTGACCCGATGAAGGTTGTTCTTCCTTCATCATTAGAATCCAATTGGATTCGTTCTAACTTTTCAACAGGTTCAGGTCTTTGCATTACATCTTGGTCCCGATCATCACAAACTTCAATTGATAGAGTTGTAGCTTTTCTGGGCCCAACTTTATCTTTCAAATATGAAACATAACACTGCCTAGAGGTTTTCTGATTAGAATTTACCTCTCCTACTCCTTTATTAGTTGGGAATTTGATCTTCATATGTTTGGTTGATACAACTGCTCCCAACTTCGTGAGGGATGGCCTTCTGAGTATAACATTATATGCTGGGAGTTCCCGAATGACTATGTAGTTTACTTGAATAGTAGTTATGTTCGAGAAATTTCCAATGGTCAAGTCTAGTTGTACAAATCCTTGTACAAATCCTTCTACAATTGTGAAATCCAGCCCTTTTCCTAACCCTGACCCTGACCCGGATTTGTGGGTCTTTGTAGGTCCGAAGAACCAAAGTAGTGGAAGAAGAGACTTGTGGGCCCTCTTATTTGAAGATTCGGTGTATGACTCAGAGCCTATGGCTATTGATAGTGATGCCCCATACTTGGATACACTGTCAGTGTTCAGTGAGAAACTGCACCTAGAAGGGGGGAGCATAGTTGAAGTATGTGATGCACTTCCGATTTCGTTCCGAAGGTAAATGTTAATCTAGACTTGTTGATTGACATGTAGGAGAAAACCCAACTCAATTTGGATTAGTCTGGCCTTCTAATTCCCTGACTGAAGTTGTTGTTCAGTCTTGGTTGACTGCTTGGTTGACTGACAAGTCGACTAGCCAGTTGACCAGCAGATTAATAAATCTGAAAATCACAAAATTCTCTATTATTTTAAGCCTACTTTATGGGAACTCGTGAATAGAAGCCTAACCTAATCATTGGCACTCTAGAGAACGAGGAGTGACCTTCCCTAGGGCATTCCCTGAAGTTGGTGAAGGATCTTGGTCTCAATCATTGTCTCCCATCTCCATTGCTTCCTCAAGGTATGATTTCTCTCTCTCATTCTCTATTCTACTTATTCCTCTACTCTTTCTTGCTATTGAGACCATGGCTAAAGTGCTGCAACCTTGCAAACACTTGGTCATGTGTCTCCCCTTTTATTTCCATTATTTTTCTTCCATTCTTGCTATGCTATGCTTCCAATACAATCAATAGCATTTATGATTCTTGTCATTCCAACTTGTCTTATTGATCTAAACTGATGTGTAGATGTATGCTAGGTCTGATTTACTATTGGTTTATGATTCTAGTATAGTTCTTATCACTTCCTTATCTGATTCCCTATCATTCCTTGCCATTGCAACAAATTTCATTTCAATTCTTGATGTTTAGCATATAGAACATAGGGTTTCAATTTGGGTATTCCTAATTGGACCATTGGATCATGATAATATTCATTGTATAGTGTCCTTATACTGCTATAATCAATCCCTCCAAGTTTCGGATCAATCCGAGCCCCGGAAGATCGGTTTTGGGCCCAAATTCACTATGCTGCCCGTCACTGTTCATCTTGGTCGACTAAGTCAGTTGATCAGTTAGTCGACCAAAGGAAGACAACAACTCAACACTTGCTCGTTTTGCTCCGTTTGATCTCCGATTTGATTGTTTCCTTCTCTGATGTTGCATATATGTTTTCTAGGGTTCAAGGACTGAGTTGGGGACTATTCTAAATGGTACTTGCTATATTTCCCCATTCGATTAAGGTAAGGACGGTTATACCCATATGACATGGACTATGTGTTTATTCAATGATGATTGACAACTTGATATGCTTAGCTTATCAATTTTATTTAGACATCATATGACTACTATAGTTGTCTTTTAACAGTAGTAACATGTTTAACTACTCTTGTATATCATGTCTCTTTACTTATTGTTATTTACATATACACTTGAATCATGCAATGTTATGACTTTCAATATGATGATGTATCATGTATGTGTGATATGATGAATTGAGAATGTGATTGGATAAGTATAATTTGGGATTGAGGAATGTCCTACTAACATTTTTGTCCTTGGACACCGGAGGGAAGAGTATGGGATGTTCTCCGAAGGTGTCCATCGACGCTTTCCCGAATTATTGGATGACATATATAGGACTTGTCTAGATGTATGGCTAGGATGTCCTTGTCATATCATACACGAATCGGAAGGGTATTGAGACCGAACGACCCGTGGTAGTAGTATGGTTTGATGGGCGCTCAAGACGGGTAGCCAACCCATGAGAGAACATAGATCATATTACGGATACTCGAAATGGGCAGTTGTTGGTAGGGTTGCAAATAGTCAGACTTGGGCTCACGAGCGCTCGAAGATCGGTGAGTCATATCCGTGAGAGGATGTGAGAGCTTCTCATTTACTATTTGTGGATGACCAATGGGGTTGATGAGTTTGGTGAGTAATATCCGTGACTCTAGTGTGAAGGATATCGGAAAGGATCGCCCGGGGCGAGGAATGGACATATCTGGATCTGACATGGTATGACTGAGTAGATGACTTGCATTGGGCTAGGTTTTACCGTGACATGTGCCAATACTTATACCAATGGTGATGTGAGAGAGCGGTGACCGAAAACCCAGCCATGGAATTGTCCGAGAGGTATGCAGGACCCAAGTCCCACCGGAGAACCCAAGATACCTGGATGGTTGAGGGAAGAGTGACTTGAGACCTACCCAAGGAAGTATGGTTGTGAAACCCAGCCCTAACCTTGACCGAGAAACCCTGTTGTTTGTAGGTCTGACAACCCAAAGTAAAGCAAGAAGTCAACTATGGGCCATCTAAGTGGAAGACTTGGTGTTGGCTTAGAATCCATGGAAGTTGATGACAATGTTCCATTTACGGAAACTTGTTCAGGATTGAAAAAGAAATTGCACCCTGATGAAGATGGGATTAGTTGATGGACTTGGAGTACTTTATGACTTGATTCAAAGGCATTTCTACATACTAGGTAAGCCACTTGGTGTGTGTGCAAAACCTCTTCAAGTTTGGATTTGATCTGAGCCTTCAATTCCCTATTTTAGACTTGCTGTCTTGATTGGTTGACTGGGTCAGTCGACCAATCAATCGACCAATGAGATCTATTTTGCTGAATTAGGTCTTGGCTTCTCTATTTAAGCCCAACTTCAAGTCTAATTCATATTTTGTGCCTCAAAACTTCCTGGAACGAACTAGAGCTCTCCTCAAGACATCTCCTTTGCATCCTTGGTGGTTTTCTTGTCGGATCTTTGTCAAATCTCTTGCTTTTGCATCATAAGGTATGTGATCATCCTCCTCTCTTCTCCATCTTTGGTTTTCTATTGTTTTTCTTTCCTTTTCTGTTTGAGAAAAGTGGAGTTGATGCTGCATCTCTGTTGCAACCATCACCCTACTCATCTTCTCTCTTTTTCTTGAGGATTTAAGGCTTGATGGATGATCTTAATCAAGATCATCACTTGCTTTTGAAGGAATCTATGTCTTCATCTTCTTTCCCTTTTTAGATTCAAAGTTCTTCAATCTTAGATCTGTTTCTAGAAGTTCTTTACATGTTTTCCATGATTTCTTTATCAAATTAGTAGTCCACCATTCTTTAGTTTCTCCTCCATGAATTTGCCATGATTTCTCCAAGAACCTTGAGTGACCTATTTATGGTAAGTTTTTATTTCCTATTTTGATACCTGAAGACTTGATGTTATTAGGGTTTTGAAGTCCTCTATAGACCAATACACTATCATTGTATATTCCCTCTTGTTTGGTGGCAATTCGAATCACAAAATTCGGACTTCGGATCAGAAATCTCTGATTTTGTCGTCACCTGACTCTGTTGGTCGATGATTGTCGACTGAGTTAGTAGACCAATCTCTATTACTTCTTCTTGCTTTTGACATCTCTGTACAAGCTCGGATATGTGGCTGGTATATCTTGTAACAGTTCCAAAAGTCATCTATTGGAGAGGCCTGTGAAGAGAGTTGTCTTGGCTACCTATTCGTCCAAGTTCTTGATTTCCATGGTAGCTTTGTTGAATCTTTGCAAGTAGTCTTGAATAGACTCGTTCCTTCCTTTCTTGACAGTGAATAACGTCTCCTTAGTTTTCTTGGACTGGATCCCACTTTGGAACCGACCAATGAACTTTTGGGTTAGTTCATCAAAATCAACGATTCTTCTAGAAGGCAAGTCCAAGAACCACTTATGTGCTGCCCCGTGAGTGAAGACTCGAACACTCTATACAAGATTTCATCGAGTTACCCAGTAACAAATTGTTTGTTGGTAGTAACTCATGTGGGAAATCGGATCTCCTGACCCGTCAAATGGAGAGAAGGTTGGGAACCTAAAGTTATGGGGGGGAATTCATACCTAGCAATGACATCCACGAATGGGGTTTTCCTGATGATTGAGTAAATGTCATCAGACTTCCTACCCCTAATGTGAAATCCAGCCCAAACCTAGACAAGACACCCTATCTATTTTGGGTGAAGAAAGGCTTGTTTAAAGTTTAACCTTGAAGTTGGACCTTGATAATAGTGTTGCAATCTTTAAAAGCCTTAGAAAGTCATGTCAGACCTTTTCCTTAGGGTAGATCCAATGTCCCAAAGTGAAGGAAGAGCTCTCTGTAGAAGACATGGTGTTTGACCTGAAACCCATGGAGTTTGTTGATGGTGCTCCATACTTGGAAGCAATGTTAGTGTTTGTCAAGAAACTTCACCTCGAAGAAGGGAATTTAGTTGATGGACCTAATGCACTCCCAGACTTGATTCAAAGGTAATTCTCTGACCTAGACTAGCTGATTGAGTTGTGGGAAAGTTGATCTTGCCATTCATTTCCCTGATTCAAGTTGCTGTTCTTGCTTGGTCGACTGGCTGGTCGATTGGGCCATCAACCAAGAAGTCTGACAGCAACATTTTAAGCCCAAGAATTTTTGTTTTTAGGTCATTTTGGGTTCTACTTAAGGGGACTTCGTGGCTTTAACCCTATTCTATTGCTAGAACTCTCTGAGAACATGGAGAGACTCCTCTTAGGCCCCTCCTTGGCATTGGTGAAGGTCTTCTCAAGAATAATAGTTTTCCTTCTCAAATTTCTTCTACAAGGTATGTAATCTGTCATTCTCTCTCTAATCTACTCCTACCTCATCTCATTCTTGCTGTTGGGACTATGAAGATGGTGCTGCAACCTTGCAACCACCTCTTCTTTTGTCTCTCCTTACATTTGTATATATCTCTCTCTATTCTATTAATGCTATGCATCTCATATTTGATTCTTAGCTTACATTTTTATGATTTTCTTCACATCAACAAAATTCTTTCCCTAATTTGATTTCTCCAGCATATAGGTCTGATTACATGTTAGATGTATTTCTAATCTATTGCTCATTATCCCATTGATTGAATTCCAAACTTTCCCTTGCAATTGCAATTGATTTCATTGAAGAGCATGATTTTTGCAAGTTAGAAGTTAGGGTTTCAAATTGGGGATTCTTAATTTGACCATTGATTGATGTTAAATCTTTCTTAGATAGTCTTCATTTATTATTCCTAACATTCCCTCCAAATTTCGGAGAGACTCGAGTCCCAAAAGCAAGGTTTTGGATCAAAATTCAGAAATTTGCCCCGTTACTATTTACCTGGTTGACTGCTTGGTTGACTGAGTCAGTCCACCAAGCAGTCAACCAGCTGAATACAAATTTGAGTTATTTGTCCAATTTGATCCGTTTGACCTCCGATTTGCTTGTTTCTGTCATATCCTCCCAGCTGGTACCCAATCTGGCATACTCGAGAGTGTGATCCACAGCCCGAAGATCAGGTATCGAGTAATCAACGTCCCATATAAACAATAACATAATCATGAACAATAATAATCGATGTGCGAAAGATAAACCATAAATCCAAATAAGGAAAGAATGAATCATATATAAATCAGAGTACTAAATATAATCAGAGTGTCTAAATCAGATAAGTAAAGTGAGGCGAAATCCCACTCTACAACAAACGGAAAAGTAGTTCTAAAAGAGAAGAAACAGGATAGAATCTAATCCCAATAGCAGGTACAAAAGGTAACTAAATTGTTCTCAATCTTATAGACAATATCCCTATAAGTATAAATCTCATAAACGGCACAAGGGCGCTTCCACTCTATGGTCGGACTAAGCATCGTACGGAGCATAACCACTCGCTGGATCTTTAGTGTAATTGTCGTAACCGCAATCACTTTCCTGGAGATATGCCTCTTCTCCTTGCGCTTCTTCATACGAGCAGTCATGATACTCAGAACCTGTAGAATAGTCTAACAAACATTGTACAAAAAGGAATGAGTTTCAAAGAAACTCAGTAAGGCAGTTAAATCCATAATAACATAAATGGCAGGATTACAAAACAAACATAAATGCAATATGGTATGAGACAAACAATGAATGTATGAATCTAACTCTATATATGCTGGTCTCTATTGGCTGACATGCTTTAAGTCATAGCACCGTACTTCTTTAGGAAAGTCTCATTCACTCATCATCAGTTGGTAATGGGTCCGGCATCCCTCGGGACATTCCATGGTTGGGGGTATAGGTCACCACTCTCTCACATCACCATTGGTCTAAGTACCGGCGCATGTCAGGGTTAAGCCTAGCCAAATGCAAGTCTTCTACTTAGTTACATCAAGTCAGATCCAAATACGTCCATTCCTCGTCCCTGACGATCCTTTCCGGTATCCTTCACACTAGAGTCCTCATAGTCCCTAACTACGGACTCATCAACCCTATTGGTTATCCACATATGGTAAACGGGAAAGCTCTCACGTCCCCTCACGGGTTGGTTACCGGTCTTGAGCGCCCGTGAGCCCAAGTCTGTCCATATGCAACCCTACCAATAAATGGCCCCCACAATGTGATTCCTGTCCTCTCACGGGTTGGTTACCGGTCTTGAGCGCCCATGAATCCCCATTGCTACCACGGGTCGTTCCATCTCAATACCCCTCCAATTAGGGTCTGACATAACGGGACATCCTAGCCAAACACTACTAGACAGTCCTAAATATGTCATCCAACAGTTTAGGAAGGTGTCCAGAGGGCATCTCCGGAAACATCCCATAATATTCCCGTAGTAGTTCAAGGACAGAAGTGTCAAAAGGACACCTCTCCTTTCCAAACCATACTTAAGCATACACAAGCATCAATTCATAACATCACATATATGGTAACTTCATATATGGAAAGAAATCAATAATTACAATCAACTTGTATATAACTTGTAAGTAAATCATACATGAGTCAATTTAATAAAAACAAGTAATGCTACTGATATCAAGACACTACCATAGTAGTATAACATTATAAGAATCTAATTAAAGAAATAAATTAACAAGATTCAAATATAGAAACTAAGATATGCAATTTATGTTGTTAAAGAAGTAACCATCCTTACCTTTTATAACTTGCAAAGGAATCCTAAGAAATCAAGTAAGATCTTGACAAACTTGAGAAGAAGGTCCTAAACAAGTGTATACAACATATTAGGAAAGATCCCTAACAGAAAAGATATCAAAACATCCAAAATAGACCAAATCGGAGTTGCTTTGTACTCATTGGTCGATTGGATTGGTCTGCCTTGATCGACCAATCAGTCGACCAATGGAGACAGTGGCCTACAAAATCAAAGCTTTAAGAATAAAGAACCGAATGTGGTTCAAAAGGGTACTAAACAAGGGGTAAACTACATTGGTAGTATCCTAACATATAGAGGACCTCAAAATACTAATCGAATTAAGTCTTCAAGTTACAAATTAGGAAACAAAAAGTTACCATAATTAGATCAATCATGGTTCTTGAAGAATTCAAGATAGAAATCAAAGACAAGAACAATAGGAGAATGAATCATTGATTCAGATAAAGATATCATGGAAGGCATACTTAGATCTTCAAGAAAATAGACCTAAGAGCATAAATCTAAATAAGGAAACAAAACCTACCATGGATGTAACTGTCATGATTCATGAAGAAAGCATGGTATGGTAGAAGAGAAACAACTAGAGATTGATAGATCATGGATCATGTAAAGAAAACACAGCAATTGACTACTAACATGATCAATATAGTAGATCTAAGAAGATCAGAATTTAAATCAAAAGATGAACAAAGACAAGATCATGATTTGATCATGATTCCTTCAAAAGCTTGCAATGATCATGGTTAAGATCATTGCATTAGCCATTAATCCTTAGGAAGATCATGAGAGACAAGTCCAGAGATGTTTGCAACTGAGAATGCAGCATCTCCTCTACTGTCTCAACTCAAAAAGGAAAGAAAAACAGAGATGGAGGAGAAGAAGAGAGTGTAGACATACCTTTGATGCAAGAGGAAGAGTTTTGACGAAGATCCGTCAAGATAAACACCAAGGATGCAAGGGAGATGACTTGCAGAGGTCTTTGCTTCGTTCCAAAGAGTTTAGAGGCAGAAAATACGAAGTAGACTCGAGATTGGACTTAAATAGAGCAAGCAAGACCTAATTACCAAAGACAGAACCCATTGGTCGAGTGGATTGGTCGACTGGTCCAGTCGACCAATCAGTTCAGCAACTCCTAAACGGGGAATTGAAGGCCCAGATCAAATCCAATCCTAAAGGGGTTTTGCACACATATCAAGTGACTTACCTAATAGGTAGAAATGCCTTCAAACCATGATAGAGAGCACTCCAAATGCATCAACTAATCCGATCTTCATCATGATTCAGTTTCCATAAATAGAACCTCATCATCAACACTCATGGATTCAAAGCCAGACACCAAGTCCTCCACTGGGATGGTCCAAAGCTGACTTCTTACTTTACTTCGGGTCACTGGACCTACAAATAACAAAGTTTCCGGGTCAAGGTTAGGTCTGGGTTTCACAAGTTTCAACTTCGATTTTGCACATATGATTGTCTATGGTTCAAGTACTAACCTTGCAACCATTCTCCTTGATATCCGGACCATCTTCTACTCAAGTTAAGGTAAGGATGGTTGTTACCATAATTACATAGATTATGTAAATCTTGCCTCTATGTTGGAAACTTAGTAGATTCACCTTCTTTATCGTATTTCTTACACTATATGACTGCTGTAAGTTCTTCAAGTACAGTAGTGCCATGTTTATACATTCTCTTGTGATCATGAATATTCATTTTGTTATTTAAATATGCGATTGATCATGTTATATTATATATCTTTCTATATGATGAAATATCATTTGTGTATGATATGATGGAATTGGGAATGTGATTGAATAGGTATAATATTGGATTGGGGAATGTCCTTTTGACATTTCTGTCCTTGGACATCATAGGGAATAGTATGGGATGTTTCCGATGGTGCCCATTGACGCTTTCCCGAATTATTGGATGTCATACATAGGACTTGTCTAGTGGTGTTGGCTAGGATGTCCTTGTTGAATTAGACCCGAATCGGAAGGGCATTGAGACTGAACGACCCATGGTAGTAATGTGGATTTGTGGGCGCCCAAGACCAGTGAGTCATGTCTGTTAGAGGACATAGATCACATTACGGATACTTGTGAGAGGACATTTATTGGTAGGGTTGCAAATAGCTAGACTTTGGCTCGTGAGCACTCAAGACCTATGAAATGATCCGTGAGAGGACATGAGAGCTTCTCGTCTATTATTTGTTGATGACCAATAGGGTTGATGAGTTCGTAGTCCAAGTTGGTTGTAGCCATAGTGTCACATCCACCCAGCCGGTACCCTACCTGGCATACCCGAGTGTGTGATCCACAGCCCCGAAGATCAAGTATCAAGGTAATCAACCTCCCACATAAACAATAAAATAATCATGAACATAAATAATCAATGTGCAAAGTATAAATGAGATATCCAAATAAGAAAGGAATAAATCATATATCATCAGAGTACGAAAGACAATCAATGAATCTAAATCATAAAGTAAAGTGAGGCGGAATCTCACTCTACAAATAGCGGAAAGTAGTTCGAAAGTCAAAAGAAGATTACAACCAGTTCTAAAGACAAGAAAGAAAGATATAACAAACTAAGCCAGAGTCTATTCTACTTTATAAAGAATGTCTTCATAAACATAGACTTCATCAATGACGCTTAGACGCTCCCACTCCACAGTAGGGCTAATCCTGGTAACAAGTAAAACCACTCGAGGAATCCTCAATGTAATCTTCATGGTTGCCAACACCTTGCGTGAAGTACGCCTCTTCAGTTTGCGCTTCCTCATATTGACCTTCATAGTCATCAATACCTGTAGAGTAATCTAACAAAAGATATTGTACAAAAGGAGTGAGTTTCAATGAAACTCAGTAATGTAGTTAATCCATAACAACATAAATAGCAGGAATTCAAAGCAATGTAAGATGTTATATGATACGAAACACATGATGCATTATGATTCTAACTCTATGTATGCTGGTCTCTATTGGTAGACATGTTTTAAGACATAGCACCGTACTTCTTTAGGAAGGTCTCATCACACAACGCCTTTTGGTTGTGGGTCCGGAATCCCTCGTGACATTCCATGGCTGGGGGTTAAGTCACCGCTCTCTCACATCACCATTGGTCTAAGTACTGGCGCATGTCAGGGTCAAAGCCTAGCCAAATGCAAGTCTCCTACTTAGTTACATCCATTCAGATCCAGATACGTCCATTCCTCGCCCCTGGTGATCCTTTCTAGTATCCTTCACACTAGAGTCTTCATAGTCCTTGACTACGGACTCATCAACCCTATTGGTTATCCACATATGGTAAATGGGAAGCTCTCACGTCCCTTCACGGGTTGGTTACCGGTCTTGAGCCACCGTGAGCCCAAGTCCATCCATATGCAACCCTACTAATAAATGGCCTCTTTCGAGTATCCACAATGTGATCCATGTCCTCTCACGGATTGGTTACCAGTCTTGAGCGCCCATTATTCCCCATTGCTACCACGGGTTGTTCGGTCTCAATACCCCTCCGATTAGGGTCTGGCATAACGGGACATCCTAGCCAAACACTACTAGACAACCCTAAATATGTCATCCAACAGTTTAGGAAGGTGTCCAAACGGCATCTCCGGAAACATCCCATAATATTCCCATAGTTGTCCAAGGACAGAAGTGTCAAAAGGACACTTCCCCTTTCCAAACCATACTTAATCATTCACCAACATAAATCCATCATATCACACATATAGTAACTTCTTATATGGAAAGAAATCAATAACAACATCCAACTTGCATATAATGGGTAAGTAAATCATACATGAATTAATTAGCATAAACAAGTAATGCTACTGTAATCAAGGTAGTTGCATTAGTAGTATATCAGTGTAAGAATCTAATTAAGGAAATAAATCAAAGAGATTCAAATATAGAAGCTAGATAATGCAATCTATGTAATTAAGGAAATAACCATCCTTACCTTATATAACTCGCAAAGGATCTTGGGGAATCAAGTAAGAGCTTGTTTAAACTTGGAAAGAAAATCCTAAACAAGTGTATATAACATATTAGGAAAAATACCTAGAAGGAAAGATATCAAATCATCCAAAACAAACCAAATATGAGGTTGCTGTCCTCATTGGTCGATTGATTGGTCTACTACCTTAGTCGACCAATGAGTCGACCAACAGAGATAGTGGCCTTCAAAATCAGAGATTTTTGAATACAAAACCGAATTTAGTGGTTCAAAAGGGTACCAAACAAGGGCAAACTACAAGGATAGTATGCTAGTATATAGAGGACTTCAAAACTCTAATAATATCAAGTCTTCAAGTTACAAATTAGGAAACAAAAAGTTACCATAATTAGATCAATCATGGTTCTTGAAGAATTCATATCAAAATCATGGACAAGAAACAATAGGATGATGGATTACTAATATGATAAAGGATTCATGAAAAGCATGCATAGATCTTCTAGAAAAATAGATCTAAGACTGAAGAACATCAATCTAAATATGGAAAGAGAATAGATACATGTTTTCCTTCAAAAGCGAGCGATGATCTTGATGAAGATCATCCACCAAGCTTTAGATCCTTAGGAAAAGAGAGGGAATGAGTAAAGAGATAGTTGCAACAGAGATGCAACATCATCTCTACTGTCCTCAAACAGAAAAGGAAAGAAAAATAATGAAGAATCAAAGACGAAGAATAGAAGAGGATGATCACATACCTTTTTGTGTAAATGCAAGAGATTTGACCAAGATCCATCAAGAGAATCACCAAGGATGCAAGGGAGATGACTTATAGAGAGCTTTGGTTCATTCCAAAGAGTTTGGAGGCAAAAAATATGAAGTAGACTCGAGATTGGACTTAAATAGAGCAAGCAAAGACCTAATCAGCAAAATCAGATCTCATTGGTTGATTGATTGGTCGACTGGCCCAGTTGACCAAGCTAGACAGCAAGTTCAAAATAGGAAATTGAAGGCTCGGATCAAATCCAAACATGAAGGGGTTTTGCACACACACTAACTGACTTACCTAGTAGGTAGACATGTATTCGAACCAAGCCAGAGAGTACTCCAATTCCATCAACTAATTCCATCTTCATCAGGTTGCAGTTTCCATAAATGGAACACTATCATCAACACTCATGGATTCTAAGCCAGCCACCAAGTCTTTCACTGGGATGGCCCATAGCTGACTTCTTGCCTTACTTCAGGTTTTCGGACCTACAAACAACAGGGTTTCCGGGTCAAGGTTAGGGTTGGGTTTCACACATAGGATACGTGACTCTAGTGTGAAGGATACTGAATCAAGTTGGTTGTAGCCATAGTGGAAGTATCTGACTTGATACGACTGAGTAGATGACTGGCATTGGGCTAGGCTTTACCATGACATGGGCCAATAATTATACCAAATGGTGATGTGAGAGAGCGGTGACTTAAACCCCAGCCATGGATTGCCCCAAGGGATGCAAGACCCATTACCTATTGGACCCGAGTGACCGGACTTACCCAAGAAAGTATGGTGCTATGACTTAAAGCATTTCTACCATAGAGACTAGCATATATAGAGTAAGATTCATACAAGCATTGTCTGTTTCATATCATCTTGCATCATGCTATGTTTTGTACCATGTGTTTATGTTATTGTGGAATAACTTGTCTTGCTGAGTTCTTTTGAACTCTCTCCTTTTTGCAACATCTTTTGTTAGACTTGCCTGTAGGTACTATTACTATTGACTATGATGGTCAACACTATGAAGACCAAGTTGATGACTCATACAATACTGGTTATGGTGATTATGTTGGTGAAGACTATCAGTATGAGACTGATACTTATCAAAAGTAGTTTGGCTTTTGCACTTGTGTGCCAGCGATGGTATATCATCCCATTCTCTTTTTGACATTTTATTTAATTTGTTGAGACCATAGTTTAGTTTGTTCCCCTTTCATTTGGGAACTGGTTGTAACCTTTACTTTTATTCGATCTTCCTTTCAAAGTTGTTGTAGAGTGGGTTTCCGCCTCATTCTGCATTTTTACTATTTATTCTATTGGTATCATTTTCGCACTCTAATGTTCTTTTGTGATCCTTATGAGATCCTTTCTTGACTTCTATTATAAAATTACTTGAATACAATGATTTGTTCTTACTTTTGATTATATTATTGTGCTAAGTGGATATGATTGTTTCTAAACTTGATCGTCGGACCGTGGATCACTCCTCTGGGTATTACATATAGGGTACCCCTTGGGTGGATTTTGTGGGATGTGACAGATGGTATCAGAGCCCAAGTTTTTAGACAATCATAACCACATAACACGGTAATGAAAGCATGCTTGAGTCATAGATCCAAAAGTGACTCAAATTTTCTTAGAAGTGAATAATAGAGAACTTGGATTAGAAACTTGAATAAATGGAGCATAATACATCTTGGTTGAATAATACACAATAATTAAAGTTTATGACTTGTACTTGGGTTGTAATCATGGTTAGGGTTAAGTTGTCAGTTTTAAGTTATTATATATGTGTGTTGAGTTGTAAGTTGAGTCTTGAGTTGAAAGTTGTCATTGAGAGTCGACTTTGTGAGTGAGTCTTTGTTGTGAGTTGTTGTCGAGAGTAAGTTGTCATGAGTTTGAGTCATGTTGTTGTCGTATGAGTTTGAGTCTAGAGTTGTTGTTGGGAGTAAGGGTCGTGAGTGGTCGTTATGAGTTAAAAGTCATAACTAAACATTAACAATTACTAAAGCAATAAAAGAAAATGCATAATGTACAATAACACAAGTGAAACAAACTAAATTTCATTAATTACATAAGAGGTTTTTACAAGTCTGAAATGAAATACATTTGTGAAAGCATAAAAGGAAACTCATAGCACTATCTATCTAAGTGATCAACTCCGATGATCTGTCTGGTCTCTCCTAGATCTGAACTCCTTCTCCAGTCATGCAAATCCCTCTCCCCAGGGTATACATATAGGACTCTATCCTCTCCTGTCGAGCCTTTATCCTCTTAAGCGTGGAAGAAATCGATGACCAATGAGAAGCCACACCTGAAGCCTTAGAAGTCGTATGTGATGGACCTCCAATCTCACAAAAGCATGGTGTAGGAATCTCCTCGTGTCTCAGAATCTCACCCTGGCCCTAATCCTCAACTCTCTTATTCTTGATGTCATCCTCACCTTGAGCAGGAACATCATCATCGTCATCACCGTCATCAGCATCCTCATCCCCTGTGTCATCAGCCTTGGCAATATCACCCTCATCCTCTAACCTAGTTGTGTTACAAAGCTCCTATGATGTCTGTGCCAACTGGAATCCACCAGTGGGAATCCTGTACGTACGGAACATCTAGAATGTGGGCTAGTACCTTGGTAGTGAAGCTGATCACTCTGCCTCCAACCGTAGACTCGATGACAATCCTAGTGCTATCTTAGGAAATTGGTCCTGAGAATCGAGCAAGTCTCTCATTGTCACATCCACCCAGCCGGTATCCTATCTGGCATACTCGGGATGTGATCCACAGCCCGAAGATCCAGATCGAGTGGCCATGCCTCCCACATACACGATAACATAATCATGAACAATATAATCAATGTATAAAACAAGCAATAAATAGATCAATTGAATAAGAGCAAATAGTAAATCAGAGTGTGGAAATATATTAAGTATCAACTTCACATAGAGGTAATATCAAAGAGAAGAAGTGATCAGAAGTCACTCCTTCAACAACAGCGGAAATGTAGTTAATTAAGTTAAATTACAATCTGTGTCTAGAAAAAATCCATAAGAACCAGAGTGAAGATATCCAAATGATTACAGTCATCCAGGGAAATGGGGCCTACACATAGGTTTCTTCTATCCTAATGATTTCTTCTTCAAAAGTGTGGATGAAGTAAACCCAACGTGGCCGCTCCCTCACTAAGGTGGGGCTAACCCTAGTACGCACCATAATCCTCCTCAGTATAGCAATCCTGACTCTTCGCATAGCCATCACTCGAAGGGTAGTATGCGGGATCATAGCTCGGGTCATAGGACGTGCCATCGAGGTCTTTTGTACCTGCAGTATAATCTAGCAAATTGCACAAAAGAACTCAGCTAGGCAAGTCGTTTCATAATACACGGTTCATTCGATACAAGCCACAATATGATGCAATATGATATGAGACAATGATGAAATATGATTCTAATATTAAATATGCTAGTTTATAAGGTAGACATGCTTTAAGCCATAGCACCATACTTCTTTGGGTCGTCAGTCACTCCCCCTCAATCATAAGATATCTTGGGTCTGCCGTGGTAATTGGGTAAGGTCCTCATCAAGCCATTGTTGCGGATTTAGTCACCACTCTCTCACATCACCATTGGTATAAGTATTGGCGCATGCCGCGGTGAAGCCTAGCCCAATGCAAGTCATCTACTCAGTCGTATCATGTTAGATTCGGATACTTTCCCTATGGCACCGACCAACTTGGTTTAGTATCCTTCACATTAGAGTCAGTGTATCCTATGGCACCGACCAACTCGGACTACGGACTCATCAACCCTATTGGTCATCCACAAATGGTAAACGGGAAGCTCTCACGTCCTCTCACGGGTTGGTTACTGTGAAACCCAGCCCTAACCTTGACCCGGAAACTTTGTTATTTGTAGGTCCAGTGAGCCGAAGTAAAGCAAGAAGTCAGCTTTGGGCCATCCCAGTGGAGGACTTGGTGTCTGGCTTTAAATCCATGAGTGTTGATGACGAGGTTCTATTTATGGAAACTGAATCTTGATGAAGATCGGATTAGTTGATGGACTTGGAGTGCTCTCTATCATGGTATGAAGGCATTTCTACCTATTAGGTAAGTCACTTGGTGTGTGTACAAAACCCCTTTAGGTTTGGATTTGATCTGGGCCTTCAATTCCCTGTTTCGAAGTTGCTGAACTGATTGGTCGACTCATTGGTCGACTGGACCAGTCGACCAATCCAATCGACCAATGAGTACAGCAACTCCAGATTTGGTCTGTTTTGGATGTTTTGATATGTTTTCTTTTAGGGATCTTTCCTAATATGTCGTATACACTTGTTTAGGACCTTCTTCTCAAGTTTGTCAAGATCTTACTTGATTTCTTAAGATTCCATTGCAAGTTATAAAAGGTAAAGATGGTTACTTCCTTAACAACATAAATTGCATAACTTAGTTTCTATATTTGAATCTTGTTAATTTATTTCTTTAATTAGATTCTTATAATGTTATACTATTGTGGTACTGTCTTGATATCAGTAGCATTACTTGTTTATATTAAATTGACTCATGTATGATTTACTTACCAGTTATATACAAGTTGATTGTAATTATTGATTTCTTTCCATATATGAAGTTACCATATATGTGATGTTATGAATTGATGCTTGTGTATGCTTAAGTATGGTTTGGAAAGGAGAGGTGTCCTTTTGACACTTCTGTCCTTGGACTACTACGGGAATATTATGGGATGTTTCCGGAGATGCCCTTTGGACACCTTCCTAAACTGTTGGATGACATATTTAGGACTGTCTAGTAGTGTTTGGCTAGGATGTCCCGATATGTCAAACCCTAATCGGAGGGGTATTGAGACCGAACGACCCGTGGTAGCAATGGGGATTCATGGGCGCTCAAGACCGGTAACGAACCCGTGAGAGGACAGGAATCACATTGTGGGGACCATTTATCGGTAGGGTTGCATATGGTTAGACTTGGGCTCATGGGCGCTTAAGACCGGTAACGAACCCGTGAGAGGACGTGAGAGCTTCCCGTTTACCATATGTGGATGACCTATAGGGTTGATGAGTCCGTAGTCAGGGACTATGAGGACTCTAGTGTGAAGGATACCGGAAAGGATTGTCAGGGGCGAGGAATGGACGTATCTGGATCTGACTTGATATAACTAAGTAGAAGACTTGCATTTGGCTAGGCTTTACCTTGACATGCGCCAGTACTTAGACCAATGGTGATGTGAGAGAGCGGTGACCTATACCCCCAGCCATGGAATGTCCCGAGGGATGCCGGACCCACTACCAAAAGGCGTTGTGTGATGAGACCTTCCCAAAGAAGTATGGTGCTATGACTTAAAGCATGTCTGCCAATAGAGACAAGCATACATAGAGTTAGATTCATACATTCATTGTTTGTCTCATACCATATTGCATTTATGTTTGCTTTGAAATCCTTTCATTTATGTTATTACGGTTTAACTGCCTTACTGTGTTTCTTTGAAACTCAATCCTTTTGTACAATGTTTGTTAGACTACTCTACAGGTTCTGAGTATCATGACTGCTCGTATGAAGAAGCGCAAGGAGAAGAGGCATATCTCCAGGAAAGTGATTGCGGTTACGACAATTACACTGAAGATTCCACGAGTGGTTATGCTCCGTACGATGCTTAGTCCGACCATAGAGTGGAAGAGCCCTTGTGCCATTTATGAGATTTATACTTATAGGGATATTGTCTATAAGATTGAAAACAATTTAGTTACCTATTGTACCTGCTATTGGGATTAGATTTCATTCTGTTTCTTCTCTTTTAGAACTACATTTCCGCTGGTTGTAGAGTGGGATTTCGCCTCACTTTACTTATTTGATTTAGACACTCTGATTATATTTAGTACTCTGATTTATATATGATTCATTCTTTCCTTATTTGGATCCATGGTTTATCTTTTGCACATCGATTATTATTGTTCATGATTATGTTATTGTTTATGTGGGAGGTTGATTACTCGATACCTGATCTTTGGGCTGTGGATCACACTCTCGGGTATGCCAGTTAGGGTACCGGCTGGGAAGATGTGACAGATTGGTATCAGAACCCAAGGTTCGAGGAAATCCTAACCACAAAAGACAATAAGGGAACATTCCTGAGTCATAGATCTGAAATGACTCTTCAACTCTTAGAAGTGAATAATAGAACACTGGGATTAGAAACTTAACCAATGAAGCATAACAGAACATTTCCGAATAACATACCATAATTATACTTAAACAAATGTCACTAATGCAAATAAAAGAAAGGTTCATAATATACAATAATTAAGTGAAACAAAATGAACTTCATTAATTTCAAAAGCGTTTACAACGATTAAATCTGAAATGCATAAATGAAAACCCTAAGGTACAGTCTATCTCGGTGATCTCCTCTGATCTCTGTATGCTCTAAACTCCTCCGCTAGCTGAGTCACCTAATGCTCAATCCTATCCTGTCGTGACTCCATCCTCTCATACATCTGCTCCTGTCTAACCTCCATCCTCTCTAGCATGGAAGTCATCGATCTCATCTATGCCCCAAGATCTGAAGTCTCTGGAACTGCATGAGAGGGGCCACCTGCCTCAAAGTGCGATGAAGGAAACTCGTGATGCACCGGCCCAGCCTCGTGCATCTCTGTATCGTCTCCGGCCTAATCATCACTATCAGGACCGATATCCTCTCCTCCATCCTTTGACTCCTGATCCTCATCCTCTGTCTCCTCATCATCCTCACCCTCCGGACCAGGAGATCTCACAGTCTGCTACGGTCTCATCTGACGAATGGTCCGAGTCCCGATAACATATCCTTGTGAACCAGTGTCCACTGGTGTATCCTCAAAACTCACCCCGAAATGCCTGAAGATCAAGGTCAGTAGCCTCCCATAGCAAAGGTTGCACATGCTAGGCCGCAGAACCAAGTCCAACATGACCTGCTGAATGATGTAGGAGAGATCGATCTTGAAGCCCATGTAGATGCGGTAAATGACTAAGGCCTCCATCACTGTGACCCAATGGTGATGTCCGGCCTTCGGCATAATGTTTTGGCCGACTATGCGACCGATAATCCGTGCAGAATCTGTCATTCGTCCACTGGTCCACGAAGTGAAGCATCGGCGACTATCCCATAGTGTGGAGCATATCTCGCGTAGCTCATACGGCATCAGATAGCTGTCCAAATCTGCTCCCGCAGGTATCCACACACACTGCTGTGGATAGTAAGGAACCCGCAAGATCTCAGCCAGTGATCGGGTGGAAAAGCGAATCTGAGTCTGGAAGACCCTGCTCCTGAGGACAAGTCTAAGTGGATGTCCTTGACCTCGAGCCTCCTTAGTGGAGGTAAGGTTGCTGAAGAACAACCTCACTAGCTCCGGGTGTACCGGCAGATCCTCAGTGAAGAGATGTGTCCACTGGAACGTGTCAAATCTCTGCCGAATCCTAAAGACTCTGAGCTAGCGTAGGTGAAGCAGACGTCTCAGCTCGATGTTGCAGTAACTGAAGTAGGCCTCGTACAAAAACTCGGCCTGAGGTGTGTCGAACATGTCCGGTCTCCGAACCTCCTGTCTAGGTTCTGAAGAAACCTAACCTCTGCCCCTTAGTGCCCCTACAATACGACCATGACCTCTACCTCGTCCTCGCCCTCCCCTCTACATAGTGTGTATCTGTGAAAGAGACAAGAGACTTTCCAGTTAGTGCTACTTTATGATTTCAGCAAAAAGGGTATTTTCGTAATTTTTTGAAAATTTTCAAATTTGGGGAAAATTTTGATTTGAACATACTAGCATGTGCGCAATACTTGGAATTTCATGTCTATGAAGTTTGTTTGAAGAAAGTCGATCGAAAACTTGAATTAAAGCGAAAAATTCAGCAAGAAGGAAAATTTGGGGATTTTGCAATTTAGGTCAAAATTGGATTTTTGAAAAGTTGAAATTGGTTAAATCAAATTTTATGGACCTATCTACAATATCATCTTGAGCATGTAGCATTTGATTTCGTGAGAAAATTTCAAGCGGTTTGTGAGAAAACGAAAATTTTCTAAAGTTAACAATTTCGGTACGAAAACGTTGCGAGATGAGCATCAATATGTTAGAACTTGTTGTCTATGCATGGCATTGTGTTTAAAACCTAGGGAATATGTTTCTAAGTGTTCCTAAGCATGATTTCTAGCATTGGATACAAGCAAAACATGGTTTTGTTGAAATGCAAGCATGAGAAGATGAAAATGGAAGAAAGAATGAAAGATTTACCTTGTTTGTGATGGTTGTGTGTTGAAGTGTTGTTGTTGAAGCACCAAAACACCTCAAGAACACTTGGAAGAACCTTTGGAGACTTTCCCTAGAGCTCTCTCACCTTTGAAAGAGGATAAAATGAAGTTGGAATGTGAAAATGAGGCTTATAATTCGAATTTTCGTATTCTGTCTTGATTGGTCGACTCATTGGTCGACTGGGTCAGTCGACCAATCACTCGACCAATGGACACAGAGACCTCATTTTCTGCTGAATTTTTGGAAAATGTGATTTTTACCTTATGGATTATTGTTTGATGACTATATGGATATATTTAAGCATGATTTAAGTTTTCAAATCATTTGGACTTGTGGTTTATGTTGAAACTTGAAATTCGGTATTTTGATGTTCTCGAGTTTTTTGCGAGAATGGTTACTCTAAGAAGTGGGCGTGGTGAATCCAGGTGGTCGGGGAGATGGTGAAATACCTCATGGAGGTGGTGAAATACCTCATGGATGGTGGTGAGATACCTAATGATGATACCCGGTACCCCGAATGTTGGAAGCTTCCGTGATATTGCCAATATTATGGGCAATATGATGCAAGCGAGCAAGCGGCTCGGTTCAACCAGATGTTGGCGGGTTTCATGACTCGCATAATGAGACTCGAACTGGTGCTAATGTGAATCCTCATGCCGCAGATCCTGAATGCGGGAGGTTTAGCTGGAACTCCTCTTACTACTTTGATGGAGAGTTTTCTCGAAGATGCAAGTGCCCACTTTCACTAGAGTTACCAAGGATCCCTTGTTTCCTAACAAGTGGCTTCGTGAGTTGGAGAAGGCTTTCCGACATCCGCAATGCTCGGAAGCTCGGAAGATTCTGTTTCTTTGGCGAACGAAGTTGCAACAAGAAGCCGATGCATGGTGGACCTCCACTCGGCTGTTTTGGAAGGTTTGCATGCGGGAGTTGTAACTTGGGAGTTGTTCAAAGAAGCTTTTTGCTTGAATTATTTCCCGAGGCGGTGAAAGATGCGAAGGAAGCCGAGTTTATGGTTCTCACACAAGGATCTTTGTCTGTGTTGGAGTACCAACAGAAATTTGAGGAGCTTCATTTCTTTGCTCCAGATTCTCTGAAGGTCGATCTCGCCAAAGCGAAGAAGTTCTTCAAAGGACTGCGCCCGCCATTAAAGCTTACTTCACGAGTCCAGCCTATAGTGAGCTATGCTCAAGTGGTGCGAGAACTCGAAGAAGTTGGAAGAAACGAGAGAAGGAGAATGCACGTATGCAAAGGCCCCGGCAGCCAAGGAACCCTGGGTTGGTGGATCGTAATGATCGGCGTTTTGTGAGACCTACACCCTACCCCACTCCTGCTTTTCAGCCTAGGAGTGTAGGTCAGAACTCGGGTTTTCAGCAGCCCGGCCAGTTTAGACAGTATGGCGGGAACCGACCACCAGTGAGTGCAAGTGCTAGGCCTGTGAATGCGAATCCTAGGCCTTTTGTTCAGAAGCCCCCTGTTGCAGCTACCCCAATTGGACCCAGCAATCCTGTTTGCTTTTACTGCAAGCAAGCTGGTCTTTTCGCTCGTGCTTGTCCGAAGCGGCCTGTCCAGCAGCCTGCTCCAGTGGTGAAGAGTGCTCCTACTCCCCCCTCTGGTAGAGTGTTCAGTATTTCCAGTGCTGAGCAGGATCCAAGCCATGAAGTGATTACAGATACATTGTTAGTCGCTTCTATTTCTGCATTTGTCTTATTTGATACGGGTGCATCTCATTCGTTCATGTCATCTACATTCATCAAGAAGACTGACCTAATCCCTGAGAAGTAGTCTAGTTGTTTGTTGATTAGTACACCTACTGGTCCTGTTGTGAAACTAGATAAAGGGTTAGTTAAATATCCTGTGTTGATTGGTGAGAAGAACTTGGAAGCCAATTTTGTACTTCTTGATATGAAGGACTTCGATGTTATTTTGGGAATTGATTGGTTAACAGCCCACAAAGCTGTGTTTCTTTGTTCCTCAAAGAAGATTCAGTTCCATATTTGTGGAAGTCCGGTCTTTGAATTTCTTGGTGAGAAAAGAAGGGTTTGTAAGAAGGTGTTGTCTGCACTGATGCAAGTGTATGCCCTAGTGGATGATGCTTCATCTAAAGGCAAGGGTAAAGTGGAGAAAAGAGTCGATGAAGTCAGGGTTGTCTGTGACTTTGTTGATGTCTTCCCTGATGATCTATCGGGAGTGCCTCCAAACAGGGATGTCGAGTTTTCTATTGATCTCGTCCCTGGTGCTGCTCCGGTATCTAAAGCTCCGTATAGGATGGCTCCTACTGAGTTGAAAGAGTTGCAAAACCAGTTGAATGAGCTCATTGATAGAGGTTTCGTACAACCTAGTGTATCACCTTGGGGAGCTCCGGTCTTGTTTGTCAAGAAAAAAGATGGTAGTATGTGCCTGTGCATCGACTACCATGAGTTGTATTGATGATCTCTTCGATCAGTTGAAAGGTGCAGTTGTGTTCTCAAAGATTACTTCAGATCCGGGTATCACCAATTGAAAGTGAAGTCTAGTGATATCTTCAAGACAACTTTCCGAACACGGTATGGCCACTACAAGTTTAGAGTCATGCCTTTCGGATTGACCAATGCTCCTGCGGTGTTCATGGACCTCATGAACCGAGTATTTCACGATGTGCTTGATAAGTTTGTGATTGTTTTCATCGACGACATCTTGATCTATTCGAAGAGCGAAGAAAAGCGTGCGAGCCATCTAAGTTTCACTTTGCAAAGATTGCGAGAAAAGAAGTTGTACGCCAAGTTTAGCAAGTGTGATTTCTAGCTTAGGAGAGTAGTATTCCTTGGCCATGTGGTTTCAGCTGAAGGTATTCGTGTCGATCCTGAAAAAGTCCAAGCTGTTGCTGATTGGGAAAGATCGAAGTCAGTAACGGAAATAAGAAGTTTTCTTGGATTGGCGGGTTACTACAGGAGGTTTATTGAGAACTTTTCTCGGTTGGCTGCTCCTATGACTAAGTTGACCAGGAAAGAAGAGAAGTTTGTTTGGTCTGATGCCTGTGAGAAAAATTTCCAAGAGTTGAAAGATAGATTGACAAGTGCCCCGGTTTTGACTATACCTGATAGTTCCGGTGGTATGACAGTTTATACCGATGCGTCAAAGATTGGATTGGGTTGTGTACTGATGCAACATGGCAAGGTCTTAGCCTATGCTTCTCGGCAATTGAAAGATTATGAGCGGAATTACCCCACTCACGATCTAGAACTTGCCGCTGTTGTCTTCGCTTTGAAGATTTGGAGACATTACCTCTACGGTGAGAAAATTGCCATTTTCACGGATCATAAGAGTTTGAAATACTTCTTTACCCAAAAGGAGTTGAACATGAGACAAAGGAGATGGTTGGAACTAGTCTTTGATTATGATTGTGATATTCAGTATCACCCTGGGAAGGCAAACGTTGTTACTGATGCTCTTAGTAGGAAGAACCAGAAGAAGACTTTGGATTTGAGTGCTTTGAGTCTACCATTGTGGTCTTCTATTGAGAGCTTGGGTGAAACCCAGCCCTAACCTTGACCCGGAAACCTGTAGTAGGCCGATGACCCGAAGAAAGAAGAAGCAGCGGGCCACCAGAGAGGACGGGGCGGCTGAACCAGAAGGGAGATGAGGCATTTATGGAAACAGAACCGAGAAGACAATAGTGATGGACGGAGGCCCACTGGTGAAGGCACACCACAGGAAGCACGACGGACAAAACCCCAGGGGATTGACGGGCCTCAACCCGGGCCCGCAGGCGACCGAGGCGACGGGACAGACGACCAACCACCGACCAAGAGCGCGGCAAAGGGATCGCCAAAGTCAACCCGAGCCACCGAGCGCCCCAAACCCCCGGAACGAACCAAAGACCCGCAAGCACCCGCACCGGAGCGGCGGACTTCGCGGAACCCGCACAAAAGGAGACCCCCCTCCACACGCCCGAGTTGAGCAGAGAAGAGAGCGCACCCGGCAAACACCGAACAGCTCAGACATCCAAGGAGTAAGGCAGAACAAGATCTAACCAGACAGCAAGCGAAGGACAGACAAACCAGATAACCGAACAACGAACGACCGGACCCAGATCAGTAGGGAAGGGGCCAGATCCAAACCAAGAACAGTGCCCACCACAGGTCCAGATGCATGATAGTACAAAGGTAGGACCAAGAAGCCTAAGCCATCCATGAAGACCAGCAGTCAGCAACGAAAGCAAGACATCCCCAGTCTGCTGCATCAAAACATCAAGATCCAGTTGAAAGGAACGCATTTGGACTGACCGAGATTAGGGAGGTCCCCATAGTTAGAAACACGAGAGCACCCCGAAGACCCGAACCACAAAGGAAATCCAAAACGAATAAGCCGCCAGGGACGAGGGAGGACACCGACCAACCACCGACCAAGAGACGAACCGAAGGCGGGAGAGACCGAGGGACTCCAATATGTGAAACGAGGACCCCAAGTGCCAAGAACGACGGACGGAGAAAAAGGTAAGGATGGACCAAACAAGATAGCAGAAAGCAAGAAACAAAAGCCAAAAGACACAAGATAACCGGCATAACGAGCAGAGCAACACAAGAAGACAGTAGACACCAAGATACAAGGAGAAACGACCCAAAGAGACCAAAGGAGAAGAAGATGCAGGAGCACGAGGGGAAAGGAGAGGGCGACAGCGGACACACGGGAAAAGGGAGGGAGAGCCCCGGACACCCCAAACGGGATGACAAAAGGAGCAGTAGGGGCAGGAGCGAGGGACCAACGGAGGGGAGAGACCGAACGACGGGAGCAAGGGGACAGGGCGCAAGACCGGAACCAACCCGGAGAGGACGGAAACAGGGGGGCCAGGGAGGGGCAAGGAGACGGGCCACGGGCGCAAGACCGGAACCAACCCGGAGAGGACGGAGAGCCGACCAAGGGATAACCAAAGGGGAGAGCGAGCGAGGGCGGGCCAGGGACCAGGGAAGGAACGGAAAGGACGGGGGACGAGGAAGGAAGACCGGACGACGAGAACCAAGAGAAGAGAGGAGGACCCGACAGGCAGACAACCAAAGGGGAGAGAGGGGACAACCCGCCAAGGGCCGAGGAGAAGGACCCAACAACGGGCAAGACCGGGAAAGACCGGAGAGAACCAAGAACAAAGGGAGGAGGAGGGACCCAAAGAAGACGGGAGACAAAGCAGCCAAAGAGACAGAAAGAGAGAAACAGGCCAACAAGAAGAGGGAAGCAAGAAGGAAGAGCGAAACCACCAGACAAGGAGACATCCAGGGGAAACAGACGGCCAGAGGAAGCGCAAGGCGAAGAGACAACCGGAAGGGAGGGACCACAAACGAAGACAGGGGGAGCCGAGAGAGGCACAGAGGGAAGGGGAAGAGAACACCACAAGGAGGACAAAGGGAGAAAAAGACAAGAGGGGAAGCACAGACAGAGCACGGGAGAAAGGGGAGAAACGGAAGAAAAAGGAGAAAAGGAAGAACCGAGTATGGTTGTAGATTATGTTATGTTTAGTGGGAGGTGAACAAGGGGGGGACAAGGAAGGGACCGGGGGGGGGTGGAGCTTGGATTTGGAAATTGTCCCTGAGAATTCTGATTTTATTCTTTCTGCCATGACGGCAAGATCTGGCCTTAGAGATAAGATTGTTTCTCTGCAGAGTTCTGATCAAGAACTTTTGATCAAAGTTGAGAAGATTTCTTCGAATCCTTAGTCGGACCCCGACTTTGGTATATCCATGGATGGTGCTTTATTGTTTAGAGGAAGACTGTGCGTGCCTGCAAACGAAGAAATTAAAAAGGAAATATTGAAGGAAGCACACCAGTCAGTCTTTACTATACACCCGGGAAGCACCAAGATGTACAAGGACTTGAAGGAACATTTTTGGTGGATTGGTTTGAAGGCTGATGTTGATAATTTTGTTGCCAAGTGTGAGACTTGCCAACGTGTGAAAGCCGTTCGTCAACCCCCATCTGGATTACTTCAACCCCTTCCTATTCCTAGTTGGAAGTGGGAGGATATCTCTATGGACTTTGTGACTAGCTTGTCTCGGACAAGTAAAGGCAATGACACCGTGTGGGTGATTGTTGATAGGTTGACCAAATCAGCCCACTTCATTCCTATGAAGATCACTCATACTCTAGATAAGCTAGCAAGGCTTTATGTGGATAATGTGGTTCTTCTGCATGGTGTGCCAATGAGTATTGTTTCTGATCATGATCCTAGGTTCACCTCAAGGTTTTGGAATAGTTTGCAGAAGGCCTTGGGAACCCAATTGAACTTGAGTACAGCTCATCATCCACAGTCTGATGGACAATCTGAGCGGACAATTTAGACATTGGAAGACATGCTCAGATCTTGTGTGGTGGATATGGGTGGTAATTGGGATGAACACCTAGCTTTGGTTGAGTATGCCTATAACAACAGTTATCAAGCAACAATAGGCATGGCTCCATTCAAGGCTTTGTATGGAAGTACTTGTAGGACACCTTTGTACTAGACTGAGACAGGTGAAAGAAAAGTCTTAGGTCCTAAGATGATTGAAGCTACGAGTGCTATGGTTGATATGATAAGAGAAAGGATTAAGTCTCGCGGTCCAAGACAGAAATCTAATGCTGATAAGAGGAGGACCGATTTGGAATTTCAAGTTGGAGAGAAAGTTTTCCTGAAGGTTTCACCAATGAAGGGTATGATGAGATTCAATATTAAGGGAAAGCTTAGCCCTCGTTTCATTGGACCTTTCGAGATTTTGGAAAAGGTTGGACCTGTTGCGTATCGATTAGCATTACCTCCGCCTCTTGCTGGTGTTCATAATGTGTTTCATATTTCGATGCTTCGGAAATACATAGAGAATCCGGAACACATTTTGCAACAAGCACCTGAAGGACTTAGTGCTGATTTGACTTACGATGAAGAACCGGCCGAAATCCTGGATAAGAAGGACAAGCAGCTACGGAATCGCACCATCCCTTTGGTGAAGATTCGGTGGAAGAACCATACCCCTGAAGAAGCTTCTTGGGAGAAGGAAGCAGATATGAAGGAGAAGTTTCCTCACCTCTTTGGAAGCACAGGTACGCTTTCAATTTCGAGGACGAAAATTCTTTAAGGGGGGGAGAATGTGAAACCCAGCCCTAACCTTGACCCGGAAACTTTGTTATTTGTAGGTCCAGTGACCCGAAGTAAAGCAAGAAGTCAGCTTTGGGCCATCCCAGTGCAGGACTTGGTGTCTGGCTTTAAATCCATGAGTGTTGATGACGAGGTTCTATTTATGGAAACTGAATCTTGATGAAGATCGGATTAGTTGATGGACTTGGAGTGCTCTCTATCATGGTTTGAAGGCATTTCTACCTATTAGGTAAGTCACTTGGTGTGTGTGCAAAACCCCTTTAGGTTTGGATTTGATCTGGGCCTTCAATTCCGTGTTTCGAAGTTGCTGAACTGATTGGTCGACTGGACCAGTCGACCAATCCAATCGACCAATGAGTACATCAACACCAGATTTGGTTTGTTTTGGATGTTTTGATATCTTTTCTTTTAGGGATCTTTCCTAATATGTTGTATACACTTGTCTAGGACCTTCTTCTCAAGTTTGTCAAGATCTTACTTGATTTCTTAAGATTCCTTTGCAAGTTATAAAAGGTAAGGATGGTTACTTCCTTAACAACATAAATTGCATAACTTAGTTTCTATATTTGAATCTTGTTAATTTATTTCTTTAATTAAATTCTTATAATGTTATACTACTGTGGTACTGTCTTGATATCAGTAGCATTACTTGTTTATATTAAATTGACTCATGTATGATTTACTTACCAGTTATACACAAGTTGAATGTAATTATTGATTTCTTTCCATATATGAAGTTACCATATATGTGATGTTATGGATTGATGCTTGTGTATGCTTAAGTATGGTTTGGAAAGGAGAGCTGTTCCTTTTGACACTTCTGTCCTAGGACTACTACGGGAATATTATGGGATGTTTCCGGAGATGCCCTTTGGACACCTTCCTAAACTGTTGGATGACATATTTAGGACTGTCTAGTAGTGTTTGGCTAGGATGTCCCGTTATGTCAGACCCTAATCGGAGGGGTATTGAGACCAAAAGACCCGTGGTAGCAATGGGGATTCATGGGCGCTCAAGACCGGTAACCAACCCGTGACAGGACAGGAATCACATTGTGGAGACCATTTATCGGTAGGGTTGCATATGGTTAGACTTGGGATCACGAGCGCTTAAGACCGGTAACCAACCCGTGAGAGGACGTGAGAGCTTCCCGTTTACCATATGTGGATAACCAATAGGGTTGATGAGTCCGTAGTCAGGGACTATGAGGACTCTAGTGTGAAGGATACCGGAAAGGATCGCTAGGGACGAGGAATGGACGTATCTGGATTTGACTTGATGTAGCTGAGTAGAAGACTTGCATTTGGCTAGGCTTTAACCCTGACATGCGCCGGTACTTAGACCAATGGTGATGTGAGAGAGTGGTGACCTATACCCCAGCCATGGAATATCCTGAGGGATGAAGGACCCATTACCAACTAATGATGAGTGAATGAGACTTTCCTAAAGAAGTACGGTGCTATGACTTAAAGCATGTCTGCCATTAGAGACCAGCATACATAGAGTTAGATTCATACATTCATTGTTTTTCTCATACCATATTGCATTTATGTTTGTTTTGTAATCTTGCCATTTATGTTATTATGGATTTAACTGCCTTACTGAGTTTCTTTGAAACTCATTCCTTTTGTACAATGTTTGTTAGACTACTCTATAGGTTCTGAGTATCATGACTGCTCGTATGAAGAAGCGCAAGGAGAAGAGGCATATCTCCAGGAAAATGATTGCGGTTACGACAATTACACTAAAGATTCCGCGAGTGGTTATGCTCCGTACGATGCTTAGTCCGACCATAGAGTGGAAGCGCCCTTGTGCCATTTATGAGATTTATACTTATAAGGATATTGTCTATAAGATTGAGAACAATTTAGTTACCTATTGTACCTGCTATTGGGATTAAATTTCATTATGTTTCTTCTCTTTTAGAACTTCATTTCCGCTGGTTGTAGAGTGGGATTTCGCCTCACTTTACTTATTTGATTTAGACACACTGATTATATTTAGTACTCTGATTTATATATGATTCATTCTTTCCTTATTTGGATCTAAGGTTTATCTTTCGCACATCGATTATTATTGTTCATGATTATGTTATTGTTTATGTGGGAGGTTGATTACTCGATACCTGATCTTTGGGCTGTGGATCACACTCTCGGGTATGCCAGTTAGGGTACCGGCTGGGAGGATGTGACAGTTACCGGTCTTGAGTGTAAAACCCAGCCCTAACCTTGACCCGGAAACCTTGTTATTTGTAGCTCCAGTGACCCGAAGTAAAGTAAGAAGTCAGCTTTGGGCCATCCCAGTGGAGGACTTGGTGTCTGGCTTTGAATCCATGAGAGTTGATGATGAAGTTCTATTTATGGAAACTGAATCTTGATGAAGATAGGATTAGTTGATGGACTTGGAGTGCTCTCTATCATGGTTTGAAGGCATTTCTACCTATTAGGTAAGTCACTTGATATGTGTGCAAAACCCCTTTAGGATTGGATTTGATCTGGGTCTTCAATTCCCTGTTTTGGAATTGCTGTCTGCATTGGTCGACTGATTGGTCGACTGGACCAGTCGACCAATCCACTCGACCAATGAGTGCTGTCTTTGGAAATTAGGTCTTGCTTGCTCTATTTAAGTCCAATCTCGAGTCTACTTCGTATTTGCTGCCTCCAAACTCTTTGGAACGAACCAAAGACCTCTGCAAGTCATCTCCCTTGCATCCTTGGTGATTTTCTTGACGGATCTTCGTCAAAACTCTTCCTTTTGCATCAAAGGTATGTCTACACTCTCTTCTTCTCCTCCATCTCTGTTTTTCTTTCCTTTTTAAGTTGAGACAGTAGAGGAGATGCTGCATTATCTGTTGCAAACATCTCTGGACTTGTCTCTCATGATCTTCCTAAGGATTAATGGCTAAAACAATGATCTTAACCATGATCATTGCAAGCTTTTGAAGGAATAATGATCAAACCATGATCTAGTCTTTGTTTATCTTTTGATTTGAATTCTGATCTCCTTGGATCTACTATATTGATCATGTTAGTAGTCAATTGCTGTGTTTTCATTTCATAATCCATGATCTATCAATCTCTAGTTGTTTCTCTTCTACCATACCATGTTTTCTTCATGAATCATGATAGTTACATCTATGGTAGGTTTTGTTTCCTTATTTAGATTTATGCTCTTAGGTCTATTTTCTTGAAGATCTAAGTATGCCTTCCATGATACCTTTACTTGAATCAATGATTCATTCTCCTATTGTTCTTGTCTATGATTTCTATCTTGAATTCTTCAAAAACCATGATTGATCTAATTATGGTAATTTTTTGTTTCCTAATTTGGATTTTGATGACTTGATTTGATTAGTGTTTTGAGATCCCCTATATGATAGGATACTACTAATGTAGTTTACCCCTTGATTAGTACCCTTTTGAACCACCAAATTCGGATTTTATATCTCAAAACTCTGATTTTATAGGCTACTGTCTGCATTGGTTGACTGGACAGTCGATCGATTGGTCGACTGGACCAGTCGACCAATCCACTCGACCAATGAGTACAGCAACTCCAGAATTGGTCTGCTTTGGATGTTTTGGTATCTTTTCTGTTAGGGATCTTTCCTAATATGTTGTATACACTTGTTTAGGACCTTCTTCTCAAGTTTGTCAAGATATTACTTGATTTCTTAGGATTCCTTTGCAAGTTATAAAAGGTAAGGATGGTTACTTCTTTAACAACATAAATTGCATATCTTAGTTTCTATATTTGAATCTTGTTAAGTTATTTCTTTAATTAGATTCTTATAATGTTATACTACTGTAGTACTGTCTTGATATCAGTAGCATTACTTATTTATATTGAATTGACTCATGTATGATTTACTTACCAGTTATATACAAAGTGATTGTAATTATTGATTTCTTTCCATATATGAAGTTACCATATATGTGATGATATGAATTGATGCATGTGTATGCTTAAGTATGGTTTGGAAAGGAGAGGTGTCCTTTTGACACTTCTGTCCTTGGACAACTACGGGAATATTATAAGATGTTTTCGGAGATGCCCTCTGGACACCTTCCTAAACTGTTGGATGACATATTTAGGACTGTCTAGTAGTGTTTGGCTAGGATGTCCCGTTATGTCAGACCCTAATCAGAGGGGTATTGAGACCGAACGACCCGTGGTAGCAATGGGGATTCATAGGCGCTCAAGACCGGTAACCAACCCGTGAGAGGACATGAATCACATTGTGGGGGCCATTTATTGGTAGGGTTGCATATGGATAGACTTGGGCTCACGGGCGCTCAAGACCGGTAACCAACCCGTGAGAGGACGTGAGAGCTTCCCGTTTACCATATGTGGATGACCAAGAGGGTTGATGAGTCCGTAGTCAGGGACTATGAGGACTCTAGTGTGAAGGATACCGGAAAGGATCGTCAGGGACGAGGAATGGACGTATCTGGATCTGACTTGATGTAACTGAGTAGAAGACTTGCATTTGGCTAGGCTTTAACCCTGACATGCGCCGGTACTTAGACCAATGGTGATGTGAGAGAGTGGTGACCTATACCCCCAGCCATGGAATGTCCCGAGGGATGCCGGACCCATTACCAACTGATGATGAGTGAATGAGACTTTCCTAAAGAAGTACGGTGCTATGACTTAAAGCATGTCTGCCAATAGAGACCAGCATATATAGAGTTAGACTCATACATTCATTGTTTGTCTCATACCATATTGCATTTATGTTTGTTTTGTAATTCTGCCATTTATGTTATTATGGATTTAACTGCCTTACTGAGTTTCTTTGAAACTCATTCCTTTATTGTACAATGTTTGTTAGACTATTCTACAGGTACTGAATATCATGACGGCCCATATGAAGAAGCGCAAGGAGAAGAGGCATATCTCCAAGAAAGGTGATTGCGGTTACAACAATTACACTGAAGATCCTGCGAGTGGTTATGCTTCGTACGGTGCTTAGTCCGACCATAGAGTGGAAGCGTCCTTGTGCTGTTTATGAGATTTATACTTATAGGGATGTTGTCTATAAAGTTGAGAACAATTTAGTTACCCATTGTACCTGCTATTGGGATTAGATTTTATCTTGCTTAGAACTACTTTTCCGCTGGTTGTAGAGTGGGATTTCACCTCACTTTACTTATCTGATTAGACACTCTGATTATATCTAGTACTCTGATTTATATATGATTCATTCTTTCCTTATTTGGATCTATGGTTTATCCTCCGCACTTTTATTATTATTGTTCATGATCATGTTATTGTTTATGTGGGAGGTTGATTACTCGATACCTGATCTTCGGGCTGTGGATCACACTCTCGGGTATGCCAGATAGGGTACCGGCTAGGAGGATGTGACATTGAGCGCCCGTGAGCCCAGGTCTATCCATTTGCAACCCTATCAATAAATGGCCCCTTTCGGGTATCCGCAGTATAGTTCAAGTCCTCTCACGGAGTGGATACCGATCTTGAGCGCCCTTCAACCATACTCTACCACGGGTTGTTCGGTCTCAATACCCTTCCGATTCGGGTCTGATACGACAAGGGAAAATACCCTAACCATACACCTAGACAATCCTATATATGTCATCCAACAACCCGGGAAAGCATCGATGGACACCTTCGGGGAATATCCCATACTACTCCTTCCGGTGTCCGAGAACAGAAATGTCAAAAGGACACTTCCCAATCCCAAGTCATACGTAGTGAAAATCACAAACTCAATCTCATCATATCATACTAAATTAATGATTCATCATATAAACAATACATATCATAACATGATTGATCATATACAAAATAATAAAGTAGAATTTAACATGATGTCCTAAATGATATATACGTTCTATTGCTGATAAGAAAACATATAACAGTCATGTATAGTAAAGGAATACTCATATGAACATAACCATTAAGTTCCCATAATGTAAGCATGTTGGTATAATTAACATACTTGAGTTAACGACTGTCCTTACCTTAATCAAGTTGTAAATAGTTTTAATGATCACCAAGTATGGTCCCAAAATCAGTGTTGATACCCTAGATAACATACAAGTAAAGTCAGAGAAGAAAGAAATTGAATCGGGGTTCAAACGGATCAATTCGGCTGAGTACAGGGCCTTAACAGCTCTTGGTTGGATCGGCTTGTCGATCGTCATCGATCGACCAAGCAGTCGACCAAGAATTGTTAACTTCAGGACAGCAATGTAAACTTGATCCGAAAATGCCCTTCTGGTTCTCGATCGTCATGAAATTTGGAGTGCATGTTTATAACAATAAGAGGATACTACACACTAGTTTTCATGATGATCCAATGGTTCAATCAAAAATGTCCAAATCGAAATTTTAGGTTCTATATGATACTTAACAAGGAATAAATTGGAATTGATAGAAATTGTAAAGGATGATAGGAATCAATCAAATGAGTGTTAAGAATCAATCTAAAATCTTAATTTCATTATAGTCTAAGCTTATCATGCATCTACATATTAGATATGAATCAAAATAGGTTAGATTGAATAGAATCAAAGTGATGGAGTGCAATTAATCTCATTTGAATCATAATATAGCATGAGTGGGAGAGGATTAAGGAATTGAAATGGTGAAACTCATGGTTAAGTGTTTGCAAGGTTGCAGCACTTCAGCCATGGTTTCAATATCATTAATTGATAGGAAATTTGATTAGATTAGAAGAAGAATTGAAGAAATCATACCTTGAGTTGATGATTAATGCATACACTAATGATTGGAGTCAAAGATCTTCCCAAACATCAAGGAATAGCCCAAGAGAGTGTCCAACCTCGAGCTCTGGAGTGCTAATGATTAGTTTAGGTCCTCATTCACGAATTCCAAAAAGGTAGGTGCAAAATGGAAAGAGATTTAGTGCATTTTCAAAATCCATTACTCTTGGTCGACTGGTTGGTCGATTGTCGGTCGACTGGTTGGTCGATTGTCAGTCGACCAAGCAGTCGACCAAGCCATGACAGCAACTTTAGGAGTGGATTCGGGAGGCTATACAGGGTCAAATCGAGCGGGGTTTTCTCCTACAAGTCAATCAACAAGTCTAGTTTCAGAAAATACATTCGAATTGATCACGGGGTTCTAGGAAGTGCTTCAACTAATTCAATCTTCATCGATGCGCAGATTTTCACCCAATACTAACAATGTGCTCAAGTAAGGGGCATCATTGTCAATATCCATAGGCTCAGCGTCAAGCATCGAATCATCCACTAAGAGGGCCCACAGGTGTGAAATCCAGTCCAAAACCTAAATTAGACACCCTATTTGTTTTGGATGAAGAAGAACTTGTTTGATGTTTGACCTTGAAGTTGGACCTTGAGTATGGTGTTGACATGTTTAGAAGGTCCTAGGAAGTCAAGTCGGACCTCTCCCTTAGTGTAGATTTGAAAACCCATATAAAATTGATGATGGAATTCCCTACTTGAAGAGCTTGGTTGATTTAGAAAAGAGAATGCACCTTGATGAAGAGAAGATTGGTTGATGACCTTAGAGCATGGTTTGATATGATTTAAAGCCATTTTCCTATGCTAGGTAAGTTATAGTTGTTGTGTAGAAAGTTTCGTTTGATTCTGATAAGAGAAAGGCCCTCAAATCCCTATTTTAGGCTATGCTGTCAGCCTGGGTCGAGTGCCTGGGTCGACTGAGCCATGCTACCCACCCACTCGACCCAAGTAAACAGAATCCGAGCAGAATCTTCTGTTTAGGTCCTTATTGCTATATATACCTCATAACTTCGTGTTTTTAGTATCCCTAGCCTCCAAAACACCTAGAGAACGAAGGAAACTCATCTCCAAGCCTCCTTTTGGTGTAGAAGAAGATCTACATTCAACTCTCAAGCTTTCTCTCTCTTGTTCTTCAATCAAAGGTTAGTATTCAATCTATTATGCTATTGATTCATTCTTACTATGATCATTCTCTTCTCTAATCTGAGATTATGAGGAAGATATTGCATCTCTGCAATCATATCTTCTACAATCTCTTCTCTTTCTATAAGCTATGATTTCATATTCATTCTTTACATGATTTTCATGATTTCTTCTTAAACTATGATCATGTTCTTATTTTGATTTTTTCTAGCATATTAGATGAATCTTTATGATCATTCTTACTCTTTATGATCACATAAGAGATTTTTACAAATCTGAAAAGAAAATACATCTGTGTTGCATAAAAGGAAACTCCTAGCTCTACTTATCTAAGTGATCGACTTCGGTGATCTGTCTGGTCCCTCCTAGATCTGAACTCCTTCTCCAGTCGTACAAATCTCTCCCAGGGTATACACATAGGACTCTATCATTTCCTGTTGAGCCTTTATCCTCTCAAGTGTGGAAGGAATCAATGACTGATGAGAAGCCACACCTGGAGCCTCAAAATTCGTATGTAATGGACCTCCAACCTCGAAGAACTGCGGTGTAGGAAATCTCCTCGTGTCTAGGAATCTCATCCTGACCTCAATCCTCATCTCTATGATCCTCATCTCCTTGATCATTTTCCTCATCTTTATCCCTGAGTTGGAACCCCGTAATGGTCATTATCATTATCATCTCCGTGTTCATCCCCATCATCTTGATCACCATCATCACCACCATCTTCCTCTATGTCATCTACACCCTCAGCGATGTCACCCTCATCTTCTGACCTAGCTACGTCGCAAAGCCCTATGATGTTCCTAGTAGTGAAGTTGATCGCTCTTCCTCCAACCATAGACTTGATGACAATCCTAGTGCTATATGTTAGGAAATTGTTCCTGAGAATCGAACTGATCTCTCATAGCTTGAGATTTTCCTCTAGTCTTGTCAATTGATCTTCTATAGAATATTTGTGTGCATGCATCCTCATAAACTGTTGAGCTGAAATAGTTTCCTCCTCATCCTACTGAAACTCCTGATCCTCTGCATCATCATCCTCATCCTAATCTTGAACCTCATTTGGAGTTTGGATTGTTGCCTCCTTATTCATGTATTATCTCTGCTTGAGGCATTGGAATAGTACTTTGATCCTCACCTCCCTCTCCTAACCCCTAGGTGTTTTCTTTGTGTTGGTTTGATGGGAATTTGAAGAGTCATGTTGAGTTTTGCATTGCATGAATAAAGGAAGTTAAGTAATGCAATATTTGGTGAAGAGGGGCATTTTGGTAAATTTTTGGAAAAGTTTGTTTTCGATGGAAACTGCGATTTGGACATGTTAGCATATGTATAAGAGTTGGTTTAACATGCTAAGAAGGTTTGTTTGGAGAAGATCCATTGAAACCCCCTGGAGTTTGAAAAAAATTCTGCAAGAAGGGCATTTTCGTAATTTTTTGAAAAAAATTCGATTTTGTCAAAATTTCGATTCGAACATTCTAGTGTGTTCATAAGACTTAGATAAACATGCTGGGATGGTTTGTTTGGTGAAAACCAATCAATTTTGATGTGTAGAAGTAAAACTTCAGCAACTTTGGAAGAAGGAATCCTCTTTTGGGCTAAGTTTTGTGATTTTTGGAAAGTTGGAATTTGACCAAACGAAGTGTGTGAGCAGCTTCCTCATGTTGAAACAATCATGTAGGAAGTGGTTTGAGGTCAAAATTCTATTTGGTTTGAAGGTGAGACAAGTGTTTGCAATGTTGGATTTTGTTGAAGTTAATCGTGAAATTGGTGCGAAGTGTGGGAAATCTTTTGGTTGAAGCCTTGTATTGTGTGGAAAATGGTTGGAACATGTTTTTAAACACCCCTAAACATGTTTTTAACCAAGAACAATTAGCATTTCTCAGTTTTGAAGAAAACCAAGAAGTTGGTAAATGGCATTTGCAAGAAAAGAAGTAAGAATGAAGACTATCTTGTGTTGTTCATCAAAGAAGGTTGTAAGTTGTTGTTGAAGCCTCTTGAGAGTCTTGGAACCTTAGGAATCCCTAGAGAACCTTTTACCCAGAGCCAGACTCGAAGTTGGTGAAGGTAGTAATGAGTGGTCCCTTTAAGGTTGTTTTTCAAGCAGGGCAGATTTTGCTGTTTTGGCAGATTTGGGAAAATATTGTTTTTGATGCATTGTTTGGATTTTAATGGCATGTGCAGTTGAAATCAAGTATGTTTGACATGTTGGAAGTGTGATTTTGAATTTGGACATTTTCTCGTAGATTTTTGACTTTCAATTGGTTTGTCAGAATGACCAAAAGAAGGAACTGTGGTGCTTCCTCAAGTCGGAATGGAAAGAGAGTTGTTCCTAAAGATGGAGTGTCCTCTAGCAGTGTTGAAGCCCAGAACCCTCCGAAAGGTCAAGCGACCGGTAACCCATCTAGTGCTCCTCCAGTGGTCAACCATCAAGAAATCATTAATCTTATGGGGGAAATGTTGCAACAGCAAAGTGCACAATTCAACCGAATCTTGACTGGGATAATGGCCATGCACAATGAGACCTGTGCTGCTGCCCAGGCAAACCCTAATCTCGCTGTTGTGCTACATGTTGGAAAAGTGAAGTTAGGTCACCAGAAGTCCATACTAAGTAGAAGTCCTAGCTATGCTAAAAAGACCGGCAAGAAGTTCACTAGGCCTGCACCATACCCCACCTCGATGTATCAGCCCCGGACTGTGAGACAAAATGTTGGGAATGCAAACCTCGATCAAATTGTTGCAGACCCAAGGCCAATGAATCAAAGATCTTTAGAGTCAGTGCGACCTTTAGGACAGGGAAAGTTTGTTTGTTTTTACTGCCGTCAAAAAGGACATTTTGCCCGTCGTTGCCCTCATAATTTACGTCGTCAAGCTATTTTACCTGCGAAGTTAGTTCAAGCCCCTCCTGCCGGTGAAGTGACTAGCATCGTTGAAAGCAAGTTAGAACCAAAACAAGATCTCGTAACCGGTACGTTGCTCTTAGCCTATAACTCCTACTATCGATCTATTCCTTAATTGTGCATTGTATAAATACCATATGCACTGCCTTGATTTATTCTTTGATTGTTCATTGCATATATACCATATGCATTTCGTTGATCTAGTTTTTGCTAGTGCATTGTATAAATACCAAATGCACTGTTTTGATTTATCTTTGCTTGTGCATTGTATGAATACCACATGCATTGCCTTGATTTATTCTTTGCTTATACATTACATACATATCATATACGTTGCTCAATTTAATCCTTACTGATGCATTGCATATAGGCTATATGCATTGTTTTGATTATTCTTGCCATATGAGTTTGCCTAGTTCTGATTGAAGTGCTTATGAGTATTGTTTTGAGTTCCTCTTAACTGTTTAAGAAATCGGCCAAGAGTCCAGTGTTCTTTACCTATTTTCATGGTACCTTCCATCCCCTGGTAAAGTTTCGGTGGAAGAATCACACCCCTAAAGAAGTTTCCTCATCTTATTGGAAGCCCAAGTATGCTTTCAATTTCGAGGACGAAATTTTTTAGGGGGGGGAGATTGTGAGAACCCACCTAATCCTAACCTTGTTGTTGTGCCAAATGTAAACATACCATATACATTGTTCGATTTATTCTTTGTCGTATGAGTTGCCTAGTTTCATTTTGTAGACGTTCACCTCGAAGCTGATCTATTCTCTCTACAATTTCTTCTTGTGCCTCCCATTCCCTTTGATAGGAGGGTGATCTTAAATCATTCCCATGACTAATCATTATATCCCTTTTGTTCTAGAGTGGATCTCCATACAATCTATAAACTTGTGAATTCTCCACATGATGATTTCGAAGAGAAATCAAATGTGATCTCCATGAATTGTTATTCCTTCTAATTGTTTCAAGACTTCAAACTTTTCATCTCCTATTCTTCGACCAAAGATTAGTAATCTCTCTTGTGTTGTATTGATCTACTCTTGCTATGATTCATTCTTTGTGATTGAGATTACGAAGAAGATGCTGCATCCTTGCAACCATCTCTTCTACAATCTCCTTTCATCCTTAAGGTTTTATTATCTTCATATTGATCTTCGCCATGATCCTTGTGAAATCTTCATGAAGCCATGATCATACTTTCGATTTGATTTCAAAGCATGTTAGATTTACTCCCCTGTTTTCTTACAAAAGTCTTATATTTATTTGTTTCCCGTAGATTTTGAGAGAAGTAAGTCCAGTTAGAAGCGAAGTACCATCATCTCTTTAGAAGCCTAGTACTCTCCCAATTTCGAGGACAACATTATTTTAAGGGGGGGGGGGGAGAATGTGAAATCCAGTCCAAAACCTAAATTAGACACCCTATTTGTTTTGGATGAAGAAGAACTTGTTTGATGTTTGACCTTGAAGTTGGACCTTGAGTATGGTGTTGACATGTTTAGAAGGTCCTAGGAAGTCAAGTCGGACCTCTCCCTTAGTGTAGATTCGAAAACAAATAGAAAATTGATGATGGAATTCCCTACTTGAAGAGCTTGGTTGATTTAGAAAAGAGAATGCACCTTGATGAAGAGAAGATTGGTTGATGACCTTAGAGCATGGTTTGATATGATTTAAAGCCATTTTCCTATGCTAGGTAAGTTATAGTTGTTGTGTAGAAAGTTTCGTTTGATTCCGATAAGAGAAAGGCCCTCAAATCCCTATTTTAGGCTATGCTGTTAGCCTGGGTCGAGTGCCTAGGTCGACTGAGCCATGCTACCCACCCACTCGACCCAAGTAAACAGAATCCGAGCAGAATCTTCTGTTTAGGTCCTTATTGCTATATATACCTCATAACTTCGTGTTTTTAGTATCCCTAGCCTCCAAAACACCTAGAGAACGAAGGAAACTCATCTCCAAGCCTCCTTTTGGTGTAGAAGAAGATCTACATTCAACTCTCAAGCTTTCTCTCTCTTGTTCTTCAATCAAAGGTTAGTATTCAATCTATTATGCTATTGATTCATTCTTACTATGATCATTCTCTTCTCTGATCTGAGGTTATGAGGAAGATATTGCATCTCTACAATCATATCTTCTACAATCTCTTCTCTTTCTATAAGCTATGATTTCATATTCATTCTTTACATGATTTTCATGATTTCTTCTTAAACTATGATCATGTTCTTATTTCGATTTCTTCTAGCATATTAGATGCATCTTTATGATCATTCTTACTCTTGATTTACTGTGTTTATGTACTAGAATGAGATCTCATCATCTCTAGTTCATCTCTTTCATTCATAGCATGTTTTCAATGAAAACTATGATTTTTACCAAAATAGAGAGTAAGATTTCCAAATTAGAAAGTCTTGTTTTCCAAAATAGAAACTATGATTCTAAATTAGTAAGTAATGGTTTTAATGGTGTTTGATGTCTAAATTATGCTTTTTAGTCTTAGACTACTGTGTTAGACAATCCCTCCAAGTTTCGTCGCATTCCGGTTTGTGTAGCATAGGTTTCAGATCAAGATTCTCTTTTTATTTCTGGATTTGCTCTTGGGCAAATTGCCTGGGTCGACTGGAGCACTCAACCCAGCCAATCAACCCGCAAGAACAGCAACTTTGTTTTTCATCCGTTTCGACTCCAATCTTTTGGAATCACTTCTTATGACCTATACATGTTTTGTCAAGCTTGTTTAGGTGATTTTGGATCTGTTCTCTGATTTCTTATTTGAAGACTATAAGTTCGGATTACGAGGTGAGTATTCCAACTCACAATATGCCTATTTACATGTCTTATGGTATTATGACATGAATGCATGATTTAGCTACTGTTATGTTAGTTTCCATTATGATATGAATGCTGTAACTACACTAGGATCTTATTTCCTTATTTACTTTATGTACTTGATCATGAATGAATACTCATTCATGTATGTTTCCTATTCATTTAATCTTGTCTTATTATACTCTTCTATTTGATGAGATATCTGTCGTGGATGATATGACTGAATTATGATTGTGATTGTTTAGGTATGATTTGGGATTGGGGAATGTCCTTTTGACATTTCTGTCCTTGGACCTCATTGGGAGTAGTATGGGATATTTCAATGTTGCCCTTTGACACTTTCCCGGATTATTTGTTGTCATACCTAGGACTTGTCTAGCAGTGTTTGGCTAGGATATTCCCTGTTATATCAGACCCGATTCGGAAGGGTATTGAGACCGAACGACCCGTGGTAGCAATGGGGATTCATGGGCGCTCAAGACTTGTAACCAACCCGTGAGGGGACATGAATCACATTGTGGGGGCCATTTATGGGTAGGGTTGCATATGGATAGACTTGGACTCATGGGCGTTCAAGACCGGTAACCAACCCGTGAGAGGACATGAGAGCTTCCCGTTTACTATATGTGGATGACCTATAGGGTTGATGAGTCCGTAGTCTGGGACTATGCTGACTCTAGTGTGAAGGATACCAGAAAGGATCGCCAGGGGCGAGGAATGGACGTATCTAGATCTGAGTTGATATGACTAAGTAGAAGACTTGCATTGGGCTAGGCTTTACCTTGACATGCGCCAATACTTAGACCAAACGGTTATGTGAGAGAGCGGTGACTTAACCCCCAGCCATGGATTGTCTAAGATGGATGAAGGACCCTTTGCCAACCGGCGTTGTGAGATGAGACCTACCCAAAAAAGTATGGTGCTATGACTTAAAGCATGTCTGCCAATAGAGACCAGCATACATATATAGAGTTAGAAGCATATTTGCATATATTGTTTCATATCATTGCATATATGTTTGTTTGTGAATGCATGTGAAGATGCTTATTGTGTTTGGATTACTTGCTAAGTTCTTTTGAGCTTACCCTTCGGGGGACTTGTTTTTAGATGACATTGCAGGTACGAAAGAGAACCCGTGCACCATCACGGAGAACCTTTCCTTACATGGTACAGCTCCAGATGTCCTTGGACAAGGTAATGAACAGCGAGGCAGCCAACACTCGGATTTGGGCTGCATTGATGGCTCCTATTGATGGCAGTTGGCATCATCTTATTTGTCGATGGGATCGTGCGCTAGATGCTGATCTGAAGCTTCAAGAGCATGATCCTAAAGTGAAGAAGATGAGGACTGAAGAAGAAGAAGAGCCGACTGAAGATGTGGATTAGATTCCCTTGTTTCTTCTAGACTTTTATTTTACTTGTATTAGCTTAGAGCTTGCTTTAGATTTCGATCTACCTTCTGCATATGTTGTGGGGTATATTTCCGCTATACTCTACAGTTGTCTTTTGATTTGGTATCTTGTTATTCCGCACTCTGATATTCTTTAGTGATCCTTTCTTGACTTTTATTATTAACTTATTAGAATACAATGATTTGTTCTTGCTTTTGATTATGTTATTGTGCTAAATGGATATGATCGTTCCTAAACTTGATCTTTTGGGCTGTGGATCACTCCCCGGGTAACCCAGATAGGGTATAGGCTGGGTGTATTTGGGCGGGATGTGACAACAGGTCTCTTCTACCACCACTTTGGGTCTTCGAACCTGCAACAGTATAAAATTCGGGCCTGGTCAGGGTTAGGATAAGGCCGGATTTTACACTCATAGCCCGAGACTTTTCCTCCAGTCATGTCAATTGATCTTCTATAGTGTATATGTGTGCCTCCATCCTCAAAGATGTCAAGTTGGAATAGTTTCTTCCTCGTCTAATCGAACCTCTTGATCCTCCTCGGCATCATCTTCATCCTAATCTTGAACCTGTTATGGAGTCTGGACCGTTGCCTCCTTATCCTTGTATTATCTCTGCTTGTGGCGTAGGAATAGTACTCTGATCCTCATCTCTACCTCTCCTAACCCTTAAGTGTTTTTATTTGTGGTGGTTTGATGGGAATCTGAAGAGACAAGTTGAGATTTGCATTGCTTAAGTAAAGGAAGTTAAGCAATGCAATATTTGGTGAAGAAGGGTATTTTGGTAATTTTTGGAAAAATTTGTTTTCGATGGAAACTACGATTTGAACATGTTAATAGCATGTGTACAAGAGTTGGTTTAACATGCTAAGAAGGTCGTTCGGAGAAGATCCATCAAAACCCTTGGATTTTGGAAAAAATTCAGCAGGGATGAAAGTTGTGAAAAGATCCTCTCGTAGAACTACTAGCTGTGGAACGTGTCCCCGACCTCTATCAGCCCACCTACCTCCTCTAGGCATAGTGAACATGTTGAGTCGAGAGAGATTGTAGTTGGTTTAGTACTTGAGCTGTTTTGCATCAAAGAAGGGCATTTTCGTAAATTTTTTGAAAATTTTTTATTTTGTCAAAATTGCGATACGAACATACTAGCATGTGCATAAGACTTGGATAAACATGCTAGGATGGTTTGTTTGAAGAAAATCCGTCAATTTTGCTGTGTGGACATGAAAATTCAGCAACTTTAGAAGAAGAAATCCTCTTTTGGGCAAGGTTTTGTGATTCTTGGAAAGTCGAATTTTGGCCAAACTAAGTATGTGAGCACCTTCCTCATATTGAAATAGTCATGTAGGAATTTGTTTGGTGTCAAAATTACATTTGGTTTGGAAATGGGTGTTCAAGTGTTTGTAAAGTTGAGATTCTGGTAAAGTGAATAGTGAAATTGGTGCAAAGTGTGGGAAATCTTTTTGGTTGAAACTTGGCTTTGTGTGGAAATTGGTTGGAGCATGTTTCTAAACACCCCTAAACATGTTTCTAACCAATAACAGCAAGCATTTCTCAGTTTTGAAGAAAATCATGTTGTTGGTATTGAAATTTGAAAAGAAAGAGAGGTAAGAATGAAGAGTACCTTGTGTTGTTGATCTAAATAGTTTGTGCGGAGCTGTTGAAGCCTCTTGAGAGTCTTGGAACCTTAGGAACCCTAGAGAACCTTTTCCCCTGAGCCAAACTAGAAGTTGGAAGTGTTTGGAATGAGATATAAATAGAGAAAGTGGTCCTTTTAAGGCTGTTTTTCAAGTAGAGCAGATTTTGCTGTTTTGGCAATTTTGGGAAAATTTTGATTTTGATACATTGTTTGGATTTTAATGACCTGTATAGTGGATCTAAGTGTGGTTGACATGTTGGAAGTGTGATGTTTTTGTGGAAGACCTTTGAAACCCTAGGACCTTTTGAGAAGCCTAGAAAACTTTTCTTCAGGCTCGTTATTCGTAGCCTTTGTACCTATCTTCGTTCGATTTGTCACTTGTGCATCTCTTACATTCTTAACATCTGCTTATTGTTATGAGTTCGTCTCAGCTGTTTAAGAAGTCAGCCAAGAGTCTAGTGTTTTTTACCTATTAGATCTATTTTTAGTTGTACTTTCCATCCCCTGGTAAAGATTCGGTGGAAAAATCAAACCCCTGAAGAAGTTTCCTCATCTTTTTGGAAGCTCAGGTATGATTTCAATTTTGAGGTTGAAATTATTTTAAGGGGGGGGGGGGAGATTGTGAAATCCTACCTAACCCTAACCTTGTTGTGCCAAATGCATACATACCATATGCATTGTTCGATTTATTCTCTGTCGTATGAGTTGCCTAGTTTCGTTTGGTAGAAGTTTACCCCGAAGCTGACCTATTCTCTTTTCTATTTCTTCTAGTACCTTCTATTCCCTTTGATAGGAGGGTGATCTTAAGTCATTGCCATGACTGATCCTTCTATCCCTGTTATTCTAGAGTGGATCTCCATACACTCTATAACCTTGTGATTTCTCCACATGATGATTTTGAAGGGAAATCAAGTGTGATCTTCATGATTTGTTATCCCTTCTAATTGTTTCTGATTTCAAAGCATGTTAGATTTACTCCTTTGTTTTCTTACAAAAGACTTATTGTTATTTGTTTTCCATAAATTTTGGGAGAAGAAAGTCAAGATAAAAGCTATGTATCTCCATCTCTTTGGAAGCCAAGTACTCTCCCAATTTCGAGGAAGAAATTATTTTAAGGGGGGGGGGGAATGAGAAATCCAGCCCAAACCTAGCCAGGACGCCCTATCTATTTTGGGTAAAGAAAGGCTTGTTTAATGTTTAACCTTGAAGTTGGACCTTGATAACAATGTTGCTATCTTTGAAAGCCTTAGGAAGTCATGTCAGACCATTCCCTTAGGGTAGATCCAATGTCCCGAGGTGAAGGAAGAGCTCTCTATGGGCCCTCTCTGTAGAAGAAATTGTGTTTGACCCGAAACCCATGGAGTTTGTTGATGGTGCTCCATACTTGGAAGCATTGTTAGTGTTTGTCAAGAAATTGCACTTCAAAGAAGGGGAGTTTAGTTGATGGACCTAATGCACTCCTGGACTTGATTTGAAGGTAATTCTTTGACCTAGACTGGTTGATTGAGTTGTGGGAGAAAGCCCAAGTGAATTTGAGTTGATTTGGCCATTTGTTTCCTCGATTCAAGTTGTTGTTCTTGCTTGGTCGACTGGCCAGTCAACCAAGCAGTTGACCAAGAAGTCTGCCAGCAGCATTTTAAGCCTGAGAATTTTGGGTTTTTTGGTCATTTTGGGTTCTACTGAAGGGGACTTTGTGGCTTTAACTCTATTCTATTGCTGGAACTCTTTGAGAACATGGAGAGACTCCTCTTAGGCCCCTCCTTGGCTTTGGTAAAGGTCTTCTTCAAGAATCATAGTTTTCCTTCTCAAATTTCTTCTACAAGGTATGTAATCTCACATTATCTCTCTAATCTACTCCTACCTCATCTCATTCTTGCTGTTGGGACTATGAAGATGGTGCTGCAACCTTGTAACCACCTCTTCCTTTGTCTCTTCTTACATTTGTATAAACCTCTCTCTATTCTATCAATGCTATGCATCTCATAATTTATTCTTAGCTTACATTCTTATGATTTTCTTCACATCAACATAATTTCTTTCCCTAATATGACTTCTCCAGCATATAGGTATGATTCCATGTTAGTATGTATCTCTAATCTATTGCTCATTATCCCATTGATTGAATTCCCAACTTTCCCTTGCAATTGCAATTGATTTCATTGAAGAGCATGATTTTTGCAAGTTAGAAGTTAGGGTTTCAAATTGGGGATTCTTAATTTGACCATTGATTGATGTTAAAATTTTGCTAGATAGTTTTCATTTATTGTTCCTAACATTCCCTCCAAATTTTGGAGTGATCCAAGTCCTGAAACTAGGTTTCGGATCAAAATTCAGAAATCTGCCCCGTTACTGTTCACATGGTCGACTACTTGGTCGACTGTGTCAATCAACCAAGCAGTCAACCGGCTGAATACATCTTTAAGGTATTTGTCCAATTTGATCCGTTTGACCTCCGATTTGCTTGTATCTTCTTCTGATTTTGCACATATGATTGTCTAGGGAGACAACGGCATTCTCCAAACGGGGGAACCTCGACGCCAGGAAAAGGGGGGGGGGGGTGGTAAAAAAAAAAAAAAAAAATGTGAACTTGTGGGAAAAAAAAAAAAACCCTTGAAAAAAAAAAAAAAGAAGTGGGAAGAGAGGAGGGGGGGTAAAAATAAAAAGGAGAGAAGAAAAAAAAAATAAAAAGGAAAAAAGGTGGGGGGTGAGGGGGGGGGGGGGGGGGGGGGGGGGGGGGGGGGGGGGGGGGGCTATCTGGCATACCCGAGAGTGTGATCCACAGCCCGAAGATCAGGTATCGAGTGATCAACCTCCCACATAAACAATAACATAATCATGAACAATCATAACATGAGTGCGGAAGATAAATCATAGATCCAATAAAGAAAGAATGAATCATAAATGAATCGGAATAATAGATATAATCGAGTATCAAACGAGATAAGTAAAGTGAAGCAAAAATCCCACTTTACATCCAGCGGAAAAGTAGCTCTAAAGAATAAACTAGACAAAATCTAATCCCAATAACAAGTACATTGGGTAACTAAATTGTTCTCCACTTTATAGACAACATCCTTGTAAGTGTAAATCTCATAAATGGCACAAGGACGCTTCCACTCAATGGTCGGACTAAGCATCGTACGGAGCATAACCACTCGCGGGATCTTCGGAGTAATTGTGGTAACCGCAATCACCTTCCTGGAGATATGCCTCTTCACCTTGCGCTTCTTCATAGGGACCGTCATAGTACTCAGTACTGCGGGATAGTCTAACAACATTGTACAATAAAGGAATGAGTTTCAAAGAAACTCGGTAAAGGCGATTAAAAATCCATAATAACATAAATGGCGGGATTCCGAACAATCATGAATGCAATATGATATGAGACAAACAATGAATGAATGAATCTAACTCTATGTATGCTGGTCTCTATTAGCGGACATGCTTTAAGTCATAGCACCGTACTTCTTTAGGAAAGTCCACTCACATCCTCAACCATTTAAGATATCTTGGATTCTCTCACGGATCATTTCACCGGTCTTGAGCAGCCGTTTGGTAATGGGTCCTTCATCCCTCAGGACAAACCTTGGCAGGGGGGTTAAGTCAACACACTCTCTCACAACCATTTGGTATAAATCTTGGCGCATGTCGGGGTAAAACCTAGCCAAATGCAAGTCTTCTACTTAGTTACATCAAGTCGGATCCGGATACTTCCATTCCTCGTCCCCGACGATCCTTTCCGGTATCCTTCACACTAGAGTCGGCGTATCCTATGGCACCGACCAACTCGGACTACGGACTCATCAACCCTATTGATCATCCACATATGGTAAACGGGAAGCTCTCACGTCCTCTCACGGGTTGGTTACCGGTCTTAAGCGCCCGTGAGCCCAAGTCTAATCATATGCAACCCTACCAATAAATGGCCCCCACAATGTGATTCCTGTCCTCTCACGGGTTGGTTACCGGTCTTGAGCGCCCATGAATCCCCATTGCTACCACGGGTCGTTCGGTCTCAATACCCCTCCGATTAGGGTCGACATATCAGGACATCCTAGCCAAACACTACTAGACAATCCTAGATATGTCATCCAACAGTTTAGGAAGGTGTCCAGAGGGCATCTCCGGAAACATCCCATAATATTCCCGTAGTAGTCCAAGGACGAAGTGTCGAAAGGACACCTCTCCTTTCCAAACCATACTTAAGCATACACATGCATCAATTCATATCATCACATATATGGTAACTTCATATATGGAAAGAAATCGATAATTACAATCACTTGTATATAATTGGTAAGTAAATCATACATGAATCAATTTATTATGAATAAGTAATGCTACTGTAATCAAAGTTATGCAACAGTAGTATATCATTGTAAGAATCTAATTTAGGAAACATATTAATGATATTCAAATATAGAAACTAGATTCATGCTATCTATGTAATTAAGGAAATAACCATCCTTACCTTTTATAACTCGCAAGGAATCCTAAGAAATCAAGTAAGATCTTGATAAACTTGAGAAGAAGGTCCTAAACAAGTGTATACAACATATTAGGAAAGATCCCTAACAGAAAAGATACCAAAACATCCAAAACAGACCAATTCCGGAGTTCTTTGTACTCATTGGTCGAGTGGATTGGTCGAGTGGTCCGATCGACCAATCAGTCGACCAAATGACGACAAGCCTATAAAATCAGAGTTTTAAAATATGAAATCCGAATTTGGTGGTTCAAAAGGATACTAATCAAGGGGTAGACTACATCAGTAGTATTCTAACAAATAGGGGACCTCAAAACACCAATCAAATCAAGATATCAAGATCCAAATTAGGAAACAAAAAGTTACCATAATTAACTCAACCATGGATCTTGATGAATTTGAAATAGAAAACAAAGACAAGAACAATAGGAGGATGGATCATTGCTTTCGGTAATGAAAACATGAAAACATACATAGATCTTCATGGAATAAGGCTTAGAAGCATAAATCTAAATAAGGAAATAAAACCTACCATATATGTAACTATCATGCATCATGAAGAACACATAGTATGGTAGAAGAGAACAACTAGAAATCTATAGATTATGGATCATGGAAAGAAAACACAGTAATTAACTACTAACATGATCAACATAGAAGATCCAAAGAGATCAGAATTCAGATTAGAAGTTTAACAGAGATTAAATCATGGTTTGATCATGATTCCTTCAAAAGCTTGCAATGATCATGGTTAAGATCATTGTTCTAGCCTCAAATCCTTAGGATGATCATGAGAACATGTTCGGAGATGTTTGCAACGAGAGAATGCAGCATCTCTTCTACTGTCTCAACTCAAAAAGGAAAGAAAAACAAAGATGGAGGAGAAGAAGAGAGAGTAGACATACCTTTTGATGCAAAAAGAAGAGTTTCGACGAAGATCCGTCAAGAAAACACCAAGGATGCAAGAGAGATGACTTGCGAGAGGTCTTTGGTTCGTTCCGGAGGGTTTGGAGGCAGCAAATACGAAGTGGACTCGAGATTGGACTTAAATAGAGCAAGAACAACCTAATTGCCAAAGATAGCACTCATTGGTCGAGTGGATTGGTCGACTGGCCGATCGACCAATCGGTCGACCAATGCTTGTGACAAGACCAAAACAGGGGAATTGAAGGTCCAGATCAAATCCAATCCTAAAGGGGTTTTGCACACAAGTCAAGTGACTTACCTAATAGGTAGAAATGCCTTCAAACCAAGATAGAGAGCACTCCAAGTCCATCAACTAATTAGATCTTCATCAGGATTCAGTTTCCATAAATAGAACCTCATCATCAACTTTCATGGATTCAAAGCCAGACACCAAGTCCTCTACTGGGATGGCCCAAAGCTGACTTCTTACTTTACTTCGGGTCATCGGGCCTGCAAATAACAAGGTTTCCGGGTCAAGGTTAGGGCTGGGTTTTACAGATTGAATAGGTATAATTTGGGATTGGGGAATGTCCTTTCGACATTTCTGTACTTGGATATCAGAGGGAATACTATGGGGTGTTTCTGATGGTGCCCATTGACGCTTTCCCAAATTATTGGATGTCATACATAGGACTTGTCTAGTGGTGTTGGCTAGGATGTCCTTGTTGTATTAGACCCAAATCGGAAGGGCATTGAGACCGAACGACCCATGGTAGTAATGTGGATTTGTAGGTGCCCAAGACTGGTGAGTCATATCCGCGAGAGAACATAGATCACATTGCGGATACTCGTGAGAGGCCATTTATTGGTAGGGTTGCAAATAGCTAGACTTGGGCTTATGGGCACTCAAGACCCGTGAAATGATCCGTGAGAGGACATGAGAGCTTCCCATCTATTATTTGTGGATGACTAATAGGGTTGATGAGTCCATAGTCCAAGTTGGTTGTAGCCATAGGATACGTGACTCTAGTGTGAAGGATACTGAATCCAGTTGGTTGTACCAATGGTGGAAGTATCTGGATCTGACTAGATATGATTGAGTAGATGACTTGCATTGGGCTAGGCTTTAAAGTGACATGGGCCAATACTTATACCAAATGATGATGTGAGAGAGAGGTGACTTAAACCCAAGCCATGAATTGTCCCGAGGGATGCTGGAACCATTACCTACCGGAGCCGAGTGACTGGACTTACCCAAGAAAGTATGGTGCTATGACTTAAAGCATGTTTGCTATAGAGACTAGCATATATAGAGTTATATTCATACATGCATTGCCTGTTTCATATCATCTAGCATCATGCTATGTTTTCTATCATGTGTTTATGTTATTGTGGAATAATTTGCCTTGCTGAGTTCTTTTGAACTCACTCCTTTTTGCAACATCTTTTGTTAGACTTCCTGCAGGTGCTACTACTGTTGACTATGATGGTCAACACTATGAAGACCAAGTTGATGACTCATACAATACTGGTTATGGTGACTATGCTGGTGAAGACTATCAGTATGAGACTGATACTTATCAGGAGTAGTTCGACTTTTGTGCTTGTGTGCCAGCGATGGGATATCGTCCAATTCTCTTTTTGACCTTTTATTTGATTCGTTGAGACTATAGTTTAGTTTGTTCCCCTTTCATTTGGGAACCGGTTGTAACCTTTACTTTTATTCGATCTTTCTTCCAAAGTTGTTGTAGAGTGGGTTTCTGCCTCATTCTGCATTTTTACTATTTATTCTATTGGTATCATTTTCTGCACTTTAATGTTCTTTTGTGATCCTTCTAAGATCCTTTCTTGACTTTTATTATTAAATTACTTGAATACAATAATTTGTTCTTACTTTTGATTATATTATTGTGCTAAGTGGGTATGATCGTTCCTAAACTTGATTGTCGGGATCGTGGATCACTCCTCTGGGTATTCTAGATAGGGTACCCCCTAGGTTGATTTTGCGGGATGTGACACCTAATGAGTTGTCCCAACTTTTGGTTAATGTCTGCTAGTTCTTGATCGATTTCTATTGCTCAAGTACCATCTGATTGAACGCTGTCTTGACTTGAAAGTTTAGATGTTGTTGTATGCGTACGTACTCCACGTTCGAGTCTAGTTAGAGTTCCAATTCAACTCCCTTGTGCCCGATCTTTAATGATATGTTCATCTCTTCTAGGCAATTCCTCAATTCTTCTCACTCCCAATCGCTCTTCTTGAACTCCTTGTGTGAAATCCAGCCCTAAACCTAACCTAGACACCTTGTCTATTTTGTGATAAAAGAAGTGACTTGTGGATTTTTGACCTGTAAGTGGGACCCAGAGTTTAGTGTGGATAGGTTTAGAAGACCCTAGAAAGTCAATTCAGACCTTTCCCTAAGTTGGCTATAGGCCCAAGTGTTGGAGCTAACCCTTGAGACCCAAAATTCAACAATTTGATGAAGGAAGACCCTTTGGTCGATACTCCTTGGTCAATCCTCCTTGGTCAATCCCATCGACCAAGGCACCGACCAAAGCAACTGCGAGGACAAAATATCTTCTTTTTGGAAGTTTGGATTTTGGCATCCTCTATATAATGCTATCTCGTGTTAAACCCTTTTGTTTGGCCTTTCAATTGCTAGTGAACGTGGGAAGAACCCTAGAGCCTCCTTGTGAAATCCAGCCCAAAACCTGAATTAGACACCCTATTTGTTTTGGATGAAGAAGAACTTGTTTGATGTTTGACCTTGAAGTTGGACCTTGAGTATAGTGTTGATATGTTTAGAAGATTCTAGGAAGTCAAGTCGGACCTCTCCCTTAGTGTAGATCTAAAGGCCCGAAGTGAAGGAAGAAGGCTTGTGGGCCATCTCAGTTGAAGACATGGTGTTCGACTCCGAATCCATGGAGTTAGACAATGATGCCCCATACTTGAAGACCTTGATTGATCTAGAGAAGAGACTACACCTTGATGAAGAGAAGATTGGTTGATGACCTTAGAGCTTGGTTAGATATGATTTGAAGCCATTTTCCATGCTAGGTAAGTTATAGTATATGTGTTTAAAGTTTCGTTTGATTCCGAGTAGTAAAAGGCCCTCAAATCCCTATTTCCGGATAAGTTGACAGTCTGGGTCGACTGCCTGGGTCGACTGGGTCAGTCTACCCAGCCAATCAACCCAAGGATGCTAAACTCGAGCAGAATCTTCTATTTAGGTTATCTTGCTATATATACCATAGGACTTCGAGTTTTTAATATCCCTAACCTCCAAAACACCTAGAGAACGAAGGGAACTCATCTCCAAGCCTCCATTGGAGTGGAAGAAGATCTACATTCAACTCTCAAGCTTTCTCTCTCTTCTTCTTCAATCAAAGGTTAGTATTCAATCTATTATGCTATTGATTCATTCTTACTATGATCATTCTCTTCTCTGATCTGAGATTATGAGGAAGATATTGCATCTCTGCAATCATATCTTCTACAATCTCTTCTCATTCTATATGCTATGATTTCATATTCATTCTCAACATGATTTCTTCTTAAACTATGATCATGTTCTTATTTTGATTTCTTCTAGCATATTAGATGCATCTCTATGATCATTCTTACTCTTGATTTACTGTGTTCATGTACTAGAATGAGATCTCATCATCTCTAGTTCATCTCTTTCATTCATAGCATGTTTTCAATGAAAACTATGATTTTTACCAAAATAGAGAGTAAGATTTCAAATTAGTAAGTAATGGTTTTAATCATTGTTTGATGTCTAAAATACGTTTTTTTAGTCTTAGACTACTGTGTTAGACATTCTCCAAGTTTCGTAGCATTCCGGATTGTATATAATAGGTTTCAAATCAAAATACTATTTTTCGATTCAAATTACTCTTGGGCAGATTGCCTGGGTCGATTAAGTCAATCAACCCAACCAATCAACCCAGTGACAGCAACTCCGTTTTTTATCCATTTCGACCCTAATCTTTTGGAATTGCTTCTTATGACCTATACATGTTTTGTCAAGCTTGTTTAGGTGATTTTGAATCTGTTCTCTAATCTCTTATTTGAAGAATATAAGTTTGGATTACAAGGTGAGTATTCCAACTCACAATATGCCTGTTTACATGTCTTTATGTATTATGACATGAATGCATGATTTAACTACTGTTGTTTGGTTTGTTTTACATCATGATACTTCTGCAACTACAATAGCTTGTCCACATTGTTAATTTCATATTAGAATTGATTCTTGATTATGAGTATGTGTTATGGACTATGATGTGGATATGGATGTGAATATGACTTGTATGGAATCATGATGTGATGTGGATGCCTAGGTCCTAGTTGTGGAATGGGGAATGCCCTATTGGTGTTTCTGTCTTGGACATCAGTGGAAGTTGTAATATCCAGCCCTATCCTAACGCTGACCCTAACCCGGATCCACTGTTGTATTCAGGTCTGAAGACCCGAAGCGATGGTAGAAGAGACTTATGGGCCATTCTGATTGATGATCATGATTCGGAGACTGAGCCTATGGACATTGATGATGATACCTGTAAAACCCAGCCCTAACCTTGACCCGGAAACCTTGTTATTTGTAGGTCCGATGACCCGAAGTAAAGTAAGAAGTCAGCTTTGGGCCATCCCAGTGGAGGACTTGGTGTCTGGCTTTGAATCCATGAAAGTTGTTGATGAAGTTCTATTTATGGAAACTGAATCTTGATGAAGATCGGATTAGTTGATGGACTTGGAGTGCTCTCTATCTTGGTTTGAAGGCATTTCTACCTATTAGGTAAGTCACTTGACATGTGTGCAAAACCCCTTTAGGATTGGATTTGATCTGGGCCTTCAATTCCCTGTTTTGGTCTTGCTGTCAGCATTGGTCGACTGATTGGTCGGCTGGGCCGAGTCGACCAATTCACTCGACCAATGAGTCTTGTCTTTGGCAATTAGGTTTGATTCTTGCTCTATTTAAGTCCAATCTCGAGTCCACTTCGTATTTGCTGCCTCCAAACTCTTTGGAACGAACCAAAGACCTCTGCAAGTCATCTCCCTTGCATCCTTGGTGTTTTCTTGACGGATCTTCGTCGAAACTCTTCCTTTTGCATCAAAAGGTATGTCTACTCTCTCTTCTTCTCCTCCATCTTTGTTTTTCTTTCCTTTTTGAGTTGAGACAGTAGAAGAGATGCTGCATTCTCTGTTGCAAACATCTCTAAACATGTTCTCATGATCATCCTAAGGATTTGAGGCTAGAACAATGATCTTAACCATGATCATTGCAAGCTTTTGAAGGAATCATGATCAAACCATGATCTAATCTTGTTAAACTTCTGATTTGAATTCTAATCCCTTTGGATCTTCTATATTGATCATGTTAGTAGTTAATTACTGTGTTTTCTTTCCATGATCCATAATCTATCAATTTCTAGTTGTTCTCTTCTACCATACTATGTGTTCTTCATGAAGCATGGTAGTTACATATATGGTAGGTTTTATTTCCTTATTTAGATTATGCTTCTAAGTCTTTTTCATTGAAGATCTAAGTATGTTTTTCATGATACCTTTACCTGAAGCAATGATCCATCCTCCTATTGTTCTTGTCTTTGATTTCTATTTCGAATTCATCAAGATCCATGGTTGATCTAATTATGGTAACTTTTTGTTTCCTAATTTGGATCTTGATGTCTTGATTTGATTGGTGTTTTGAAGTCCCCTATATGTTAGAATACTACTGATGTAGTTTACCTCTTGATTAGTACCCTTTTGAACCACCAAATTCGGATTTCATATCTTAAAACTCTGTTGTTTTAGGCTACTGTCTGCATTGGTCTACTGATTGGTCGACTGGTCCAGTCGACCAATCCACTCGACCAATGAGTTCAGCAACTCCAGAATTGGTCTGTGTTGGATGTTTTGGTATCTTTTCTGTTAGGGATCTTTCCTAATATGTTGTATATACTTGTTTAGGACCTTCTTCTCAAGTTTGCCAAGATCTTACTTGACTTCTTAGGATTCCTTTGCGAGTTATAAGAGGTAAGGATGGTTATTTCCTTAATTACATAGATAGCATGAATCTAGTTTCTATATTTGAATATCATTGACATGTTTCCTAAATTAGATTCTTACAATGATATACTACTGTTGCATAACTTTGATTACAGTGGCATTACTTATTCATATTAAATTGATTCATGTGTGATTTACTTACCAATTATATACAAGTGATTGTAATTATTGATTTCTTTCCATATATGAAGTTACCATATATGTGATGATATGAATTGATGCATGTGTATGCTTAAGTATGGTTTGGAAAGGAGAGGTGTCCTTTTGACACTTCTGTCCTTGGACTACTACGGGAATATTATGGGATGTTTCCGGAGATGCCCTCTGGACACCTTCCTAAACTGTTGGATGACATATCTAGGATTGTCTAGTAGTGTTTGGCTAGGATGTCCTGTTATGTCAGACCCTAATCGGAGGGGTATTGAGACCGAACGACCCGTGGTAGCAATGGGGATTCATGGGCGCTCAAGACCGGTAACCAACCCGTGAGAGGACAGGAATCACATTGTGGGGGCCATTTATTGGTAGGGTTGCATACGGTTAGACTTGGGCTCACGGGCGCTTAAGACCGGTAACCAACCCGTGAGAGGACGTGAGAGCTTCCCGTTTACCATATGTGGATAACCAATAGGGTTGATGAGTCCGTAGTTAGGGACTATGAGGACTCTAGTGTGAAGGATACCGGAAAGGATCGTCAGGGACGAGGAATGGACGTATCTGGATCTGACTTGATGTAACTAAGTAGAAGACTTGCATTTGGCTAGGTTTTACCCTGACATGCGCCAGTACTTATACCAAATGGTTGTGAGAGAGTGTGTTGACTTAACCCCCTGCCATGGTTTGTCCTGAGGGATGAAGGACCCATTACCAATCGGCTGCTCAAGACCGGTGAAATGATCCGTGAGAGAATCCAAGATATCTTAAATGGTTGAGGATGTGAGTGGACTTTCCTAAAGAAGTACGGTGCTATGACTTAAAGCATGTCTGCCAATAGAGACCAGCATACATAGAGTTAGATTCATTCATTCATTGTTTGTCTCATATCATATTGCATTTATGTTTGTTCGGAATCCTGCCATTTATGTTATTATGGATTTTAATCGCCTTCTTGAGTTTCTTTGAAACTCATTCCTTTATTGTACAATGTTTGTTAGACTATCCTGCAGTACCGAGTACTATGACGGTCCCTATGAAGAAGCGCAAGGCGAAGAGGCATATCTCCAGGAAGGTGATTGCGGTTACCACAATTACACTGAAGATCCCGCGAGTGGTTATGCTCCGTACGATGCTTAGTCCGACCATCGAGTGGAAGCGTCCTTGTGTCATTTATGAGATTTACACTTATAAGGATGTTGTCTATAAAGTGGAGAACAATTTAGTTACCCAATGTACTTGCTACTGGGATTAGATTTTGTCTGGTTTATTCTTTTAGAGCTACTTTTCCGCTGGTTGTAGAGTGGGATTTTTGCCTCACTTTACTTATCTGTTTGACACTCTGATTATATCTATTATTTTGATTCATTTATGATTCATTCTTTCTTTATTGGATCTATGGTTTATCTTCCGCACTTTTATTATGATTGTTCATGATTATGTTATTGTTTATGTGGGAGGTTGATCACTCGATACCTGATCTTCGGGCTGTGGATCACACTCTCGGGTATGCCAGATAGGGTACCGGCTGGGAGGGCGTGACAATACCCCTTGCTTAAATGCATTGTCAGTGTTTAAGGAAAGTCTGCGCATCGGAGAAGATTAATCTAGTTGATGTACCTAATGACCTCCTGTGCACAATCCGAAGGTATTCCCCCAAACTAGACTTCTTGATTGAATTGTGGAAGAAAACCTCACTCAAATTGACCTTGTATAGGCTTTCAAATCCCTACTTGAAGTTGCTGAACTAAACCTGTTTTTCTGCTAAGAAACATTTTGGTCGATCCTTTTGGTCAATGCCATCGACCAAAACCATCGACCAAAGTTTCCCAGTCTGCCAAGTTAATGATTCCATGGAATATTCCTATTCTATTTATTATAACCTCGAGCCTTGAGCCCTATTGCAATCATTTTCTCACCTGAAATCGTGGGGAGAGCTTCCCAAGGCATCTCCTTGGCTAATGTGAAGGGCACCTCATCAAAAACTCATTGTTTACTATTGATTCCTGTCTACATCTTCCACACCAAGGTATGAATCACCATTCCACTCTCTATCCTACTATTTTCTATTCTTTTCTATGCCTATCTTGCTGGTGAGACATTGGAAATGGTGCTGCAACCTTGCAACCACCACTCCAAGTGTCTACACATGATTAACCTATGATCTTCTTAGCCATCCATTGATGCTATGCCTCCACCTCATGCCTAGCATATGTATTCCTAAATTTTTCTATTAACATCATGTCATTTTGTACCAAACTGAGTTGTAGGGCATGCTATGTTCATGTTTATCACTTCTATATGATTCCAATCGAAATTCTATTAGTTCCCCTAGCTATTACATGCCATTCCCATGACAATGCAATCAATCCCAACTCATGCCATGATGTTTGTCACTTGAACTTGTTAGCTCAATTTGGGGCTTTTTGTTTGGACCATTGGATTGGGTAAATTTCTTGACTTATAGTGTCCTATTACTGTTGTTAAGTATTCCTCCAAGTTTCAGACTGATCCGAACACCGGAAAACCAATTTTGGATGAAAACCCCCAAAATCCATCATTCTGTCCCGAAAGAAATTTTGGTCGATCCTTTTGGTCGATACCATCGACCAAAAACATCGACCAAAGTTGTTGCTGACAGCAACCTTGGCCAGTTTTGATCCAATTAATATCCAATCTTCCTAATTTCTTCTCTAACTTATTATTGATGTTTGTTTAGGGCCTTAACAATTATTTTGGACTATTTCTTGGTATTCTCAATTCATCATCAATTCAACCCAAGGTAAGGATGGTTTTCTCCATAAACATATAGATCACCAACTTATGATTTATGTTCTTGTTTATGAATAGAACCTTTAATTACTTTTAAATCTTTATAAGACTGTTATATATGTGTTAGAACAGTAGTAATGACATCTTTACTCTTGTCATGTTACATTACTATTCTTGTTTTACTTATGTCTATGATGATTCATTTCAATATCATGATTTAACTTTTATGATAAGATGTATTGGATGCATGAAAGATGATGAACTTGAACATGTGATTGTTTACGTACTACTTGGGATTGGGGAGTGTTCTATTGACACTTCTGTCCTTAGGCATCGGAGGGAATAGTATGGGATGTTCTCCGATGGTGCCTATAGACACCTTCTCGGGTTATTGGATGACATACATAGGACTGTCTAGTTGGTTGGCTAGGTTTATCCTTGTCGTGTCAGACCCGAATCGGAAGGGCATTGAGACCAAACAACCTGTGGTAGTGTATGGTTGGATGGGCGCTCTAGGCCGGTAACCAATCCGGTAGGGGACATAATGTCACATCCCCCCAGCCGGTACCCTATCTGGATTACCCGAGGAAGTGATCCATAGCCCAAAAGATCAAGTTTAGGAACGATCATATCCATTTAGCACTATAAGATAATCAAAAGCAAGAACAAATCATTGTATTCTAATAAGTTAATAATAAAATTCAAGAAAAGATCTCAAAAGAATCACTAAGAATATCAGAGTGCGAAAACATGATACCAAATCAAAAGACAACTGTAGAGTATAGCGGAAATATACTCCACAACATATGCGGAAGGTAGATCGAAATCTAAGTAAACCTCTAAGCTAATACATGTAAGGTAAAAGATAAGTCTAAAAGAAACAAGAGAAATCTAATCCACATCTTCAGTCGGCTCTTCTTCATCTTCAGTCTTCGTCTTCTTCACCTTGTGCTTCCTTATATGGACCGTCATCGTATTCCAAACCTGCAGAGAAGTCTAACAACAGATATGGTACAAAAGGAGTGAGTTTCGAAAGAAACCCAGTAAGGCAGTTAAACCGTAATAACATAAATGGCAGGATTTCAAAGCAAACATAAATGCAATATGGTATGAGACAAACAATGAATGTATGAATCTAACTCTATGTATGCTGGTCTCTATTGGCAGACATGCTTTAAGTCATAGCACCATACTTCTTTGGGAAGGTCTCATCACACAACGCCTTTTGGTAGTGGGTCCGGCATCCCTCGGGACATTCCATGGCTGGGGGTATAGGTCACCGCTCTCTCACATCACCATTGGTCTAAGTACTGGCGCATGTCAGGGTAAAGCCTAGCCAAATGCAAGTCTTCTACTTAGTTATATCAATTCAGATCCAGATACGTCCATTCCTCGCCCTTGGCGATCCTTTCCGGTACCCTTCACACTAGAGTCCTCATAGTCCCTGACTACGGACTCATCAACCCTATAGGTCATCCACATATGGTAAACGGGAAGCTCTCACGTCCTCTCACGGGTTGGTTACCGGTCTTAAGCGCCCGTGAGCCCAAGTCTAACCATATGCAACCCTACCGATAAGTGGTCCCCACAATGTGATTCCTGTCCTCTCACGGGTTGGTTACCGGTCTTTAGCGCCCATGAATCCCCATTGCTACCACGGGTCGTTCGGTCTCAATACCCCTCCGATTAGGGTCTGACATAACGGGACATCCTAGCCAAACACTACTAGACAGTCCTAAATATGTCATCCAACAGTTTAGGAAGGTGTCCAAAGGGCATCTCCGGAAACATCCCATAATATTCCCGTAGTAGTCCTAGGACAAAAGTGTCAAGAGGACACCACCCCTTTCTAAACCATACTTAAGCATACACAATCATCAATCCATCACCTCACATATATGGTAACTTCATATATGGAAAGAAATCAACTATAACATTCAACTTGTATAAAACTGGTAAGTAAATCATACATCAGTCTATTTAATATAAACAAGTAATGCTACTGATATCAAGACAGTACAACAGTAGTATAACATTGTAAGAATTTAATTAAGGAAATAAACTAACAAGATTCAAATATAGAAACTAAGATATACAATTTATGTTGTTAAGGAAGTAACCATCCTTACCTTTTATAACTTGCAAAGGAATCTTAAGAATTCAAGTAAGACCTTGACAAACTTGAGTAGAAGGTCCTAGACAAGTGTATACAACATATTAGGAAAGATCCCTAAAAGAAAAGATATCAAAGCATCCAAAACAGACCAAATCTAGAGTTGCTGTACTCATTGGTCGATTGGATTGGTCTCTCGTCCGATCGACCAATCAGTCGACCAACAGAGACAATGGCCTACAAAATCAGAGTTTTAAGAATAAAGAACTGAATTTGGTGGTTCAAAAGGGTACTAAACAAGGGGTAAACTACATTGGTAGTATCCTAACATAAAGAGGACTTCAAAACATCAATCGAATCAAGTTTTAGAGTTACAAATTAGGAAATAAAAGTTACCATAACTAGATTAATCATGGTTCTTGAAGAATTAAAAATACAAATCATAGACACGAACAATAGGAGAATGAATCATTGATTTTGATAAAGATATCATAGAAGGCATACATAGGTCTTCAAGAAATAGATCTAAGAACCTGAATCTAAATAAGGAAACAAAACTTACCATAAATGTATCAGTTATGGTTTTCGAAGAAAGCATGGTATGATCAAGAAGAAAGAACTAAAGATTGACAGGTTACAACTCTTGTAAAGAAAACACAGCGATTAACTACTAATATGATCAATAAAACAGATCTAAGAAGATCAAAATTTGAATCAAAAGATGAACAAAGACAAGATCATGATTTAGATCATGATTCCTTCAAAAGCTTGCAATGATCATGATTAAGAACATTGCATTAGCCATTAATCCTTAGGAAGATCATGAGGGATGAGTAGAGAGATGTTTGCAACAGAGAATGCAGCATCTTCTCTACTGTCTCAGCCCAAAAAGGAAAGAAAAACAGAGATGGAGAAGAAGAAGAGAGTGTAGACATACCTTTGATGCAAGACAAAGAAGATTACTTGAGTTCTTGCGAGGGATCAACCAAGGATGCAAGGAAATTGATTAGAATGGAGTTCTAACTCGTTCCAGAGGCTTAGGAGGCAGAGGAGACGAACTAATCCCGAGATTGGACTTAAATAGAGCAAGAAAGACCTAAATCTGGAAAACAAATCTCATTGGTCGATTGGATTGGTCTATTGGCCCAGTCGACCAATCAGTCGACCAATGGAGACAGCAAGGTACAGATTGCACTGTTTTGGTCATAACTTCTTCGTTTGAAGTTCGATTGATCCGAAATTCGAAAGGGAACTTCACACAAACATACTAAGACTATCTAGCATGAATTTGACAACATCCATGGTCCAAAAATCAGTACTTTATAAATTAGAAACATGAGTTTCTAAATTGGAAACAACATGGTTCTCATAGCAAACTCATCATGGATTCAAGGGAAGAATTAGAGAGAACAAGGCTTCACTCTAATGGAATATCAAGAACATATCAGAGGCAAGAATAACTAAATAGAAAATCATAAGAATACTAATCCTAGAATGAGAGGAATCAAAAATAGAAACTTACTAGAATGCTTACATCAATGGTCAACATAGAAGGCTAAAATGGCTAGAAAGAAAGGGGAATTGATTCAAGGAGATGAAACACATTGGAATAGCAGTAAAGGCTAAGATCAAACATGTTAAACATTAATGAGAAAAGAAGCTACAGTAGAATGATCATGCTATCCAAAACTGAATCAAAATCAGTGAAGAATTGAGGAGATTCACCATGTGGTTTCAAGGAATGGATAGAGTGATTGGGGGTTCACTCTAAGACATAAGGAGATTAGAGAATAGGTAGTTATAGTAGTGTAACACCTTCTCCATAATCAAAACATCAAGATAGAACATAAGAAGAATAAAAGAGAGAAGAAGGAGATAGAACACTGGAATCAAGGTCCAACTTCAAGATGTAACATTAAAATAACCTTTCTTCACCCAAAATAGATAGGGTGTCCTGGCTTGGTTTGGGCTGGATTTCACACATAAACCATACTATGGATACCCGGAAGGGGCCATTTATTGGTAGGGTTGCAAATGGCTAGACTTGGGCTCACGGGTGCTCAAGACCGGTAACCAATCCGTGAGAGGACGTGAGAGCTTCCCGTTTACTATTTGTGGATGACCAATGGACGTATCTGGATATGACTTGACCGATTGAGTAGATGACTTGCATTGGGCTAGGCTTTACTGTGACATGTGCCAGTACTTATACCAAATGGTGATGTGAGAGAGTGGTGACCTATTCCCTTACCATGATTTTTGAGATGACTTTATCAAACTTCCCTGGCAGACCAAAGATATATTGTATGATTGAGGGGGAGTGACTGACCACCCAAAGAAGTACAGTGCTATGACTTAAAGCATGTCTACCCTAGAGACTAGCATTCATAGAGTTAGAATCATACTGCATCATATGTTCCATATCACATTGCATTATGTATGTTCTGTATGTGTATGATTTCTAATTATGGAATAACTGCCTTGCTGAGTTCTTCGAACTTATTCCTTTTGTACAAATGTTTTGAGATTATCCTACAAGTACCGAAGACTATGATGGCACCCCCTTCGAGAAGGACTATGATTTTGCATACTACCCTTCGGGTAGTGGCATCTGTGAAGATCCGAGTGTTGGTGCCGAGGAGGATTACTATCCGCACCAGGGTTAGCCCCACAGTTGTGAGGGAGCGGCAAAGCTGGGTTTACTTCATCCGTACCATTGAGGAGACTGTTATTAGAGTAGAGGAAACCCTAGCTTAGTGCCCCATTTCTCTGGTGTATTTATGGAACCTTTGGTCATGTAACTAACTTGTTTTTGGATTATCTTTTGATACTTGAACTTGTAATTAACTTAATCACACTTCTTTTCCGCTGCTCTGAGAGGGTGGTTATCATACTTTCCCTCACCTTTATGATTATGTTCACACTTTGATATTATCTGTCTTCCGCACTCTGATTTATTTAATCTTACCTTATTCATGATACTTAGTATTAATTGTTTTTACTTTCATTATCTTTGTTCATGATTATGTCATTGTGTATGTGGGAGGCATGGACCTATGAATCTTGATCCTTGGACTGTGGATCACATTCCCGGGTATTCCAAATGGGGTACCGGCTGGGTGGATGTGACAGAAGTGGTATGGGACGCTTTCCTATGGTGCCCCTTAACTCTTTCCCTAACTACCGATTGACATACCTAGGATTGGTCTAGCACTGTTTGGCTAGGAATGCCCCTGTTATATCAGACCTGATTCGGAAGGGTATTGAGACCGAATGACCCGTGGCAGCAATGGCGATTCATGGGCGCTTAAGACCGGTAACCAACCTGTGAGGGGACATGAATTACATTGTGGGGGCCATTTATGGGTAGGGTTGCATATGGATAGACTTGGGCTCATGGGTGCTCAAGACCAGTAACCAACCCGTGAGAGGACATGAGAGCTTCCCGTTTACTATATGTGGATGACCTATAGGGTTGATGAGTCCATATTTGAGAGAGTCGGATACGCTGACTCTAGTGTGAAGGATAACGGAAAGGATCTCGAGGGGGAGGAATGGTCGTATCTGGATCTGAGTTGATATAACTAAGTAGATGACTTGCATTGGGCTAGGCTTAACCTTGACATGCGCCAGTATTTAGACCAATGGTGATGTGAGAGAGCGGTGACTTAACCCCCAGCCATGGATTGTCTAAGATGGATGAAGGACCCTTTGCCAATCGAGGATGAGTGAATTGAGACCAGCATACATATATAGAGTTAGAAGCATATTTGCATATATTGTTTCGTATCATTGCATATATGTTTGCTTGTGAATACATGTGAAGATGCTTATTGTGTTTGGTTTACTTGCTAAGTTCTTTTGAACTTACCCTTCGGGGGACTTATTTTTAGATGACATTGCAGGTACGAAAGAGAACCCGTGCCCCAGTACGAAGGACCTTTCCGTACATGGTATAGCTCCGGATGTCCTTGGACAAGGTAATGAACAGCGAGGCAGCCAACACTCGGATTTGGGCTGCACTGACAACTCCTATTGATGGCAGCCGGCATCGTCTTATTCGTCGATGGGATCTTGTGCTAGATGCTGATCTGAAGCTTCAAGAGCATGACCCTAAAGCGAAGAAGATGAAGACTGAAGAAGAAGAAGAGCCGACTGAAGATGTGGATTAGATTCTCTTGTTTCTTCTAGACTTTTATCTTACTTGTATTAGCTTAGAGCTTGCTTTAGATTTCGATTTACCTTCCGCATATGTTGTGGGGTATATTTCCGCTATACTCTACAGTTGTCTTTTGATTTAGTATCTTGTTATTCTGCACTCTAATATTCTTTAGTGATCCTTCTGAGATCCTTTCTTGACTTTTATTAGTAAAATCTTTGAGGCTGTGGATCACTCCCCTGGGTAACCCAGATAGGGTATAGGCTGGGTGTATTTGGGCGGGATGTGACACTCCTCCTCAAGCCAAGGAAGATCCCCAAGCATCCCTTCTTGTTTCTAATTTGATTCATTTTCATCGAGGTTAGTATTCTATCTCTATCTTCTCTAATTTCTCTCTTCTCTTGTTCTTGTGAAATCCAGCCCAAAACCTAGACTTGGACACCCTATTTGTTTGAGCAAAGATGAGACTTGTGCGTGTTTGACCTTGAAGTGGGACCCAAAGTTCAATTTGGATATGTTTAGAAGACCCTAGGAAGTCAAGCCAAACCTCTTCCTTAGTGTTGATCCGAAGATCCGAAGTGAAGGAAGAAAACTTGGTGTGCCATCTTAATAAAAGACATGATGTTTGACCCGGAACCCATGGAGATTGATGATGGAGTTCTTTTGTTTTTTTAAAACCTAATTTGAATTGGAGATGAACTGCACCTTGATGTTTAAGAGCTTGGTTGATGGACATAAAACCCATTTGGACATGGTTTGAAGGTGCCCTTATGTGCTAGGAAAGTTGTTTGTTGAGTTGCGAGAAGCCCACTTGAATTTGAATTGGGCCTTCAAAGTGCTTGTCTAACACATCTTGTCCTATGCTAGTCGACTAGCTGGTCAACTAGCAAGTCAACCAGCCAGGCTGCCAGCTGAATTTAAGATCCGAGAAAATCTTCTTTTTAGGTCTTTTTGGTGCTCTATATAAGTAGACTTCGTGTTCTTAGCCTCTTTTGCTGCTAGAACCCTTAGAGAACGTGGGAAACCCCTCTCAAAGCCTCTCCTTGGTGTTCTTGAAGAACTCTTGCAAGATCTAAAGTTCCTCCTCTCTTGTTTATCTTCAAGGTTAGTATACTACCTCTATCTTCTCTAATCTCTTCTCTCTACTGTTCTAGTTTATTATTTTGATTGTGGAAAAGGTGTTACACTACTATAACTACCTATTCTCTGATCTCCTTGTGTCTTAGAGTGAATACCCAATCACTCTATGCATTCTTTGAAGCCATATGGCAATTCTCCGTGTTTTTGATTGGTTTTGTTAACATGATTCATTATCCATGTAAGTTGCTGTCCTAACCTATTGTAGACTTGTTTTTTATCAATTTCTAAGCATGATCTACTGTATTCTATTCCTTTTGAATGAATCTCCATTCATTCCATTGATACTATGATGTTCGTGCTAAATTCTTAGCCATGATTATATGATTTCTTCATGAAAGCATGATCATTCTTCTAATCTGATTTCTCTAGCATATTAGATCTGATTATATGATATTACTCATCTCTGATCTATTGCTAATGATCCTCTTGATATGATCCTTCATTCTCCTTTGCGTCCATGGTTGTTTTCATTGAAAACCATGTTGTTTCTAAATTAGAAAGTTATGTTTTCCAAATTAGAAAGTCATGATTCTTTTTTTATCATGGATGGTTAATCCATGCTAGATAGTCTTAGTATGCTTATGTGGAGTTCCCCTTCGAATTTTGGAGCAATCGGACTTCAAACGAAGAAGTTATGACCAATTTTGTGTTTTGGCTTCGGGTACTGTTCACCTAGTCGACTCGATCAGTCAACCAGCCAGTCAGCCAGCTGTGAACAGCATTGATGATTTCGTCCGATTTGATCCATTTGACCTCCGATCTTCTAGGTTTTTCTCCTAATGATGTATCTATGCTTGTCTAGGGTTATTTGCTAACTTTGGTCTTGATCTATCATCTCTCAATTGAAGATTACATATTCGGATTACGAGGTGAGTATTCCAACTCACAATATGCCTATTTACATGTCTTCTTGTAATATGACATGAATGAGTGACCTAGCTGGTGCTGTTTCAATTTCTTTACATCATGATACTTCTACAACTACAGTAGCTTGTCCACATTGTGAATTACATATTAGAATTGATTATTGAATATGAGAATGTGATATGGACTATGATGTGCATATGAATGTGAATATGATATTTATGGAATATTGATGTGATGTGGATGCCTAGATTGTGGTTGTGGAATGGGGAATGCCCTATTGGCATTTCCGTCTTTGGACACCAGTAGAGGTGGTATGGGATGCTCTCCTATGGTGCCCCTTGACTCTTTCCCTAACTACTTTTTGACATACCTAGGATTGGTCTAGTAGTGTTTGGCTAGGAATACTCGTTATATCATACCCGATTCAGAAGGGTATTGAGACCGAACAACCCGTGGTAGCAATGGGGATTTGCGGGTGCTCAAGACCGGTAACCAACCCATGAGAGGACATGAATCACATTGTGGGGGTCATTTATTGGTAAGGTTGCAAATAGTAGACTTGGGATCATGGGCACTCAAGATCGGTAACCAACCCGTGAGAGGACATAAGAGCTTCCTGTCTATCATTTGTGGATGACCAATAGGGTTGATGAGTCCGTAGTCCGGGACTATGCTAACTCTAGTGAGAAGGATACCGGAAATGATCGCCTAGGGCGAGGAATGGACGTATCTAGACCTAAGCTGATATAACTAAGTAGAAGACTTGCATTTGGCTAGGCTTTACATTGAGATGCGCCAATACTTAGACCAATGGTGATGTGAGAGAGCGGTGACCTAAACCCTAGCCATGGAATGTCCCTAGGGATGCCTTACCCAACTACTACCGGCAGAGCCCAAGATACCTAGATGGTTGAGGGAGAGTGACTTGAGCTACCCAAAGAAGTATGGTGCTATGACTTAAAGCATGTTTACCTATAGAGACCAGCATACATATATAGAGTTAGAAGCATATTTGCATTTATTGTTTCATATCATTGCATATATGTTTGTTTGTGAGTGCATGCGAAGATGCTTATTGTGTTTGGATTACGTGCTAAGTCCTTTTGAGCTTACCCTTCGGGGGACTTGTTTTTAGATGACATTGCAGGTCTGGAAGAGAACCCGTGCCACAACACAAAGTACCCTTCCATACATGGTACAGCTCCGAAAGTCCTTGGACAAGGTGTTGGTTGACCAGCGAGGCAGCCAACACTCAGATTTGGACTCCATTGATGGCTCCTATTGACGGCAGCCGGCATCCTCTCGTTTGCCGATGGGATCATGTGCTAGATGCTGATATGAAGCTTCAAGAGCATAACCCAAAGGTGAAGAAGAAAAAGAGCCAATGGAAGATGCTAATTAGACTTCTCTTATTTCTTCTAGTCTTTTCCTTTTACTTGTATTCGCTTAGAGCTTTGCTTTAGATTTCGATATACCTTCCGCATATGTTTGTGGGGTATCTTTCCGCTATACTCTACAGTTGACTTTTGATTTGGTTTCTTGTTATTCCGCACTTTGATATTGTTTTGTGATCCTTTTGAGATCCTTTCTTGAATTTTATTATTAATTTATTGAAATACAAATGATTTGTTCTTGCTTTTGAATATGTTATTGTGCTAAATGGATATGATTGTTCCTAAACTTGATCCTCGGGGCTATGGATCACACACTCAAGTATTCCAGACAGGGTACCGGCTGGGTGGATGTGACAGTTGTAGCTTAATGTTCTGGTTGTGGAGAAGGTATTACACTACTATAACTACCTATTCTCTGATCTCCTTGTGTCTTAGAGTGAACCCCCAATCACTCTATGCATTCCATGAAGTCTGAATTGTTACTGATACTCCATTAGAGTGAAGCCTTGTTCCCTCTAATTCCCCCCTTTGAATTGATGGTGTGTTTTGCTATGAAAACCATGTTTCCAATTTAGAAAGTCATGTTTCCAAATTAGAAAGTTATGATTTTTGAATGTGGATGATGTCTAAACCATGTTAGATAGTCTTAGTATGTTTGTGTGAAGTTCCCCTTCGAATTTCGGATCAATCGGACTTCAAACGATGAAGTTATGACCAAAACATTGTATTTTGTCCGTACTAAATCTGCTTGGTCGATCCTGCTTGGTCGATCCCATCAACCAAGGACATCGACCAAGGTTGCTACTGATAGTAGAATTTCTCAGTTTTGCTCCATTTCAACAACAATCTTTTGGGAATTGTTTCTTATGACCTTTACCTATTTTGTCAAGCATGTTTAGGTGATTTTTTTCTTGATCTCTGATCTCTCAATTGAAGATTATAAGTTCGGATTACGAGGTGAGTATTCCAACTCACAATATGCCTATTTACATGTCTTATTGTAATATGACATGAATGAATGACCTAGTTACTGCAGTTTCAATTACTTTACATCAAGACATGTCTGTAGTTACAGTAGCTTGTCCATATTGTGAATTACATTTTAGAATTGATTATTGATTATGAGAATGTGAATAAGATGAAACATGCATCCATGAAGATATCCATGATCTCCTTTAGAAAATCAAATAAGGGGATCATAGCATCATTAGAATGAATGGATATTCATTCACAACCTTGAAGATCATAGAAGAGGTGCTTGCAAGGGTGCAATATTACCTTCATAATCACAGCAAGAGTAACAACAATTTAAGAGAATACTAACCTTTAGTGAGAGGAACCAAAAATAGAAACTTGCTAGAATGCTTAAATCAATGATCAACATAGAAAGCTAGAATGGCTAGAATGAATGGGGATCCATTCAAAGAGATGGAATACATTAGATCAGCAATAGGGACTAGGAATATACATGTCAAACATTGATTAGAAGGGAAAACTATAGTAGGATGATCATGCTGTCAAAACTTAATCAAAATCAATGAAAAGTCAAAGAAATACACCATGGACTATGATATGGATATGAGTGCGAATATGATATGTATGGAATCATGATGTGATGTGGATGCCTAGGTTGTAGCTGTGGAATGGGGAATGCCCTATTGGCATTTCTATCATTGGACACCAGTGGAAGTGGTATGGGACACTTTCCTATGGTGCCCCTTGACTCTTTCCTTGACTACTATTTGACATACCTAGGATTGGTCTAGTAGTGTTTGGCTAGTAATCCCCTGTTATATCAGAGCCGATTCGAAAGGGTATTGAGACCGAGTGACCCATGGCAGCAATGTGGATTTGTGGGTGCGTAAGATCGGTAACCAACCCCTGAGAGGACATGAATCACATTGTGGGGGCCATTCATTGGTAGGGTCACATTTAGTAGACTCGGGCTCATGGGCATTCAAGACTGATAATCAACCCGTGAGAGGACATGAGAACTTCCTGTTTGCTACTTGTGGATGACCAATAGGGTTAATGAGTTCGTAGTCTGAGAGGGATACACTGACTGTAGTGAGAAGGATACCTGAAAGGATCCTGAGAGGGGAGGAATGGAAGTATCTAGATCTAAGTTGATATAATCTAGTAGATGACTTGCATTAGGCTAGGCTTGACATTGACATGCACCAGTACTCAAACCAAACGGTGATGTGAGAGAGTGTTGACCTAAACCTCAGCCATGGAATGTCCGAGTGGGATGCAAGACCCATTACCAACCGAAAGAGAATGATTTGAGATCTACCCAAAGAAGTATGGTGCTATGACTTAAAGCATGTCTGCCAATAGAGACCAGTACACATACATAGAGTTAGAAGCACACTTGCATATATTGTTTCATATCATTGTATATAAGTTTGTTTGTGAGTGCATGTGAAGATGGTTAACGTGTTTGGATTACTTGCTAAGTTCTTTTGAGCTTACCCTTCGGGGGACTTGTTTTTAGATGACATTACAGGTCTGGAAAAGAACCCGTGCCACAATACGAAGAACCCTTCCATATTTGGTACAACTTCGGAAGTCTCTGGAGAAGGTGTTGACCAGCGAGGCAGCCAATGTGAAATCCATCCCTAGCCTAACTTTGACCTTGACCTGAAAACCCTGTTTGACTGTAGGTCCGAAGACCCGAAGTGAAGGAAGAAGGCAACTATGGGCCCTCTCAGTAGAAGACATGGTGTTCGACCCCGAACCCATGGAGATTGGTGATGGTGCTCCATACTTGGAAGCCTTGTCAGGGTTTGATAAGAAACTGCACCTTGAAGAAGGGGGGAGATTAGTTGATGAACCTAATGTACTCCAGACATGAATCGAAGGTATTTTTTTGACCTAGACTTGTCAATTGAGATGTGGGAGAAAGACCATTCGAATTTGAGTTGATCTTGGCCTCCAATTCCCTATCTGGAGTTGTTGTCATTGCTTGGTCGACCAGCCAATCGACCAAGTGGATTCTAAATCTGAGTATACGGGATTTTTAGGTCATTTTGAGTTCTATTTATGTGGACTTTGAGGTTTTTAGCCTGTACTATGGCTAGAGCTCTCTAAGTACGTGAGAATCTTCCTCTTAGCTCTCTCTTTGGTGTGGGTGAAGAACTTCTTCAAGAATCCTTAGTCTTTCTTCTCAAATTTCATCTACAAGGTATGCGTTCTCTCAGTTACTCTCTATTCTACTCCTATCTACTCTTGTTCTTGCTACTGAGTTCGTGAAGAATGTGCTGCAACCTTGCAACCACCTCTTCTACAACCTCTTTTGATTTGTATAAACCCTTTTTCCTATGATATCCATGCTATGTTTCTCATACATGATATTCTTGGTTTCTTATTTTGATTTTCTTCTCATAACAACATGAGTTCATCTTGTTAATCTGATTTTCTCTTGCAATTAGGTATGATTACATGTTAGCAATTGTTTCTAACCTATGGCTCATCATTCTATTGATTGAATCCTTGATTTCCCTTTGCATTTGCAATGATTTTCATTGAAGACCATGATTCTAGCATTTAGAACCTAGGGTTTCTAATTGGGGATTCTTAATTGGATCATTGATTGATGTTAAATCCTTGCTAGAGAGTCTCCTGCTACTGTTCCTAGCATCCTCTCCAAATTTCGGAGTGATCCGAGACCCGGAAGGTAGGTTTCGGACCAAAAATCCATTTCAGCCCCGTTACTGTTCACTTGGTCGACTGCAATCAACCAGTCAGTCGACCAAATGATTACAGCATTGCTGTATTTTTCCGATTTGATCCGTTTGACCTTCGTTTTGATTGATTCTTCTTCTGATATTACACATATGATTGTCTAGGGTTCAAGTACTGACTTGGGACCATTCTATTTTATCTATTGGACTATATCCGATTCGAATTAAGGTAAGGATGGTTGTTACCATAGTTACATAGATTGCATGAATCTTGTTTTTATTGTGAGAACTTTTTGAATTCACTTTCATTTCTGTACTTCATAATGTTGTATACTGCTGCAAGTACTTCAAGTATAGTAGTACGATGCCTATGTATTCTTTGCTATTATGATGTACTTATTATTGTCATTACATACGCGATCGATCATGTTATTTGTATCTTTCTATATGATGAAGTATCGATTGTGTATGATATGATGAATTGGGATTGTGATTGATTAGGTATGATTTGGGATTGGGGAATGTCCTATTGACATTTCTATCCTTGGACGGCATCAGGAATAATATGGGATGCTTCCGGTGTTGCCCTTTGACACTTTCCCGAATTATTGATTGTCATATCTAGGGCTTGTCTAGCAGTGTTTGGCTAGGATGTCCCCATTATATCAGACCCGATTCAGAAGAGTATTGAGACTGAATGAACCATGGTAGCAATGGGGATTCATGGGCACTTAAGATCGATAACCAACCCGTGAGAGGACATGAATCACATTGTGGGGGCCATTGATTGGTAGGGTTGCAATTAGCTAGACTTGGGCTCACTGGCGCTGAAGACCGGTAACCAACCCGTGAGAGGATGTGAGAGCTTTCCGTCTATTATTTTTGGATGACCAATAGGGTTGATGAGTCCGTAGTCCGAGTGGTTGGTGCCATAGGATACACTTACTCTAGTGTGAAGGATACGGAACCGAGTCGGTTGGTGCCATAGGGGAAGTATCTGGAACTGACATGATATGACAAAGTAGAAGACTTGCATTTGGCTAGGCTTTACCTTGACATGCGCCAATACTAGACCAATGCTGATGTGAGAGAGAGGTGACCTAAACCTCAGCCATGGAATGTCCCAAGGGATGCCGGACCCATTACCAACATATGATGTGTGAATTGAGACCACCCCAAAAGAAGTATGGTGCTATGACTTAAAGCATGTTTGCCAATAAAGACCAGGATACATAGAGTTAGAATTCATACATGCATTTCTGTTTCATACCATATTGCATTATGCTATGTTTTGTATTCATGTTATTTATGTTGTTATGGAATCACCTGCCTTGCTGAGTTCTTTTGAACTCACTCATTTTTGTACAAATGTTTTAATAGACTATCCTGCAGAAACAGAAGAACTTGATGGTGTGAAATCCAGCCCAAACCTAGCCCGTGGCACCCTATTTGTTTTGGGTGAAGAAAGACTTGTTTGATGTTTGACCCTAAAGTTGGACCTTGATTTCAGTGTTATTACCTTGAGAGCTTTAGGAAATCATGTCCAATCCTTCCCTTAGTGTAGATCCATGTCCCGAATTGATGGAAGTTTTCCTTGTGGGCCCTCTTTATGGAAGACATGGTGTTTGACCCGAAACCCATGGATATGGTTGATGGTGCTCCATACTTGGAGGCATTGTCAGTGTTAGTTTTGAATCTGCAGCCTGAAGAAGGTGAGCTTAGTTGGTAGACCTAATGAACTCCCGTGCTCAATCCAAAGATATTTCTAAAAACTAGACTTCTTGATTGACTTGTAGGAGAAAATCTCACTCGATTTGACCCTATTTAGCTCTCTGAATCCTTGTCCAAAGTTGCTGAACTATGTATGGCCAACTCTGCTTGCGCATCAAAGAAGATTGAATTATTCGAAGCACCTAATGAACTTTTGTGCTCGGTCCGAAAGTATTTCTAGAAGCTAGGCTTCTTGATTGACTTGTAGGAGAAAAGCCCGCTCAATTTGACTCAGTATAGCCCTCCGAATCCCTGTCTGAAGTTTCTATTCATGTCTTGGTTGACTGCCTGGTCGATTGGCAGTCGACCAGCCAGTCGACCAGCACTAATGGAATTCGAATCTTCACTAAATCACTTCCCATTTTGCCCCTACCTTTTTGGAACTCGTGAATGAGGACCTAAACTAATCATTGGCACTCCAGAGCTCGAGGTTGGACACTCTCTTGGGCTTTTTCTTGATGTTTGGGAAGATCTTTGACTCAAATCATTAGTGTTATACATTAATCATCAACTCAAGGTATGATTCCTTCTATTCTTCTTCTAATCTATTCATTTTCTATCAATCTATGATCTTGAGACACTGTTTGAAGTGCTGCAACCTTGCAAACACTTAACCATGAGTTTCCCCCCTTTCAATTCCTTGATCCTCCCCCACTCATGCTATGTTATGATTCCATTGAGATTACTTGCACTTCAATACTTTGATTCTTTTAGATTTAACCTATTCTTGATTCAAAACTGATATGTAGATGCATGTTAAGCTTAGATTATTATGAAATTAAGATTCTAACTTGATTCTTAACATTGACTTGATTGATTCCCATCATCCTTTACAATTTCAATCAATTCCAATTTGATTCTTGATAATTAACATATAGAACTTAAGATTTCGAATTGGGCATTTCTGATTGGACCGTTGGATCATCATGAAAATTAGTGTGTAGTATCCTCTTACTGTTATAAGCATGCCCTCCAAATTTCGTGTGGATTGGAGCACCGGAAGGTGAGTTTCGGACCAAGTTTCAATTCTGCCCTGAGGATAACAAGTTTTGGTCGACTGACAGTCGACCAGCCAGTCAACCAAGATATGAGATCACCCCTGTACTCAACCGAATTGATTCGTTTGACCTCCGATTCGACTGTTTTCTTCTCTGATGTTACTTGTATGTTGTCTAGGGTACCAGCATTGATTTTTGGAACATTCTTGGTGATCATTGAATTTATTTACAACTCGATTAAGGTAAGGATGGTTATCACCATAAATACATAGGCTATGTGCTTAAGCCATGATTTTCATAACTTAGTGAACATGGTCTCTTTATTTGTGAAACCCACCCTGACCCTGACCCTGACCCGGAAACCCTGTTGTTTGCAGGTCCTGCGACCTGAAGTAAGACAAGAAGTCATCTTTGGGCCATTTCTGTTGAAGACTTGATGGCTGGATTGGAATCCATGAGTGTTGATGCCAGTGTTCCAATTTTGGATACTGCACCCTGATGAAGATTGGATTAGTTGATGGTCTTGGAGTGGTCTCTGTATTGGTTCGAAGGCATTTCTTACTCCTAGGTATGTCACTCTAGGTGTGTGCAAAACCCCTTGATGTTTGGACTTGATCTGAGCCTTCAATTCCCTGTTTTGAAGTTCTTTGTCTTGATTGGTCGATTCATTGGTCGATTGGAGGACCTAGACCAATCAATCGACCAATGGTGTCTCGAACTTCCCAAATTGACTCTGTTTCTTCTATTTAAGTCTAATCTCGGGAAAACTCCGCCTCATCTGCCTCCTAAGCCTCTGGAACGAGTTAGAACCCTAATCTAACCCATTCCCTTGCATTCCTTGGTGATCCCTCGCAAAGACTTGAAGAATTCTTCATCCTTCTATAGCAAAGGTATGATTTCACTCGCTCTGTCTTCTATCTCTGATTTTCTTTCTTGTATTCTGTTCTTCCTTGAGATCAGAAAGGTGATGAAGCATTCTTGTAATCATCAATTCTCTGATCTCACCATATTCTTTAAGATTCATGATCATCATCATGATCTTAACCCCCCTCCTGATGAATCCTTTGAAACCCTAACCCTAATCCTTTGAAATCCTAACCTGTGTGATTGTCTGGAGAACTTTTGGTAACCTACCTTGTGTAGGGAAAATCCTTTTTGGGTTATATTATGTTAACCTAAACTTGATCATCTATATTTTCCTGTTTTAATTTGTCATTGTTCATCCGGGGATCTCAACCTTTGTCCAGAGGGAGCAAAAAGGGTGAAACCCTAATTCTTGGAATCAAACCTAGGAACCCCTTGTTGATCATGTTAACCCAATTATTCTGTTTTCTTGACTAGATCTGAATTCTTTCATATCCTAGTTCATTATCTTTAATTTTTCTATTTTCCCTCCTAACCTATGTTCAACCTAATTAGGTTAACCTCATGATTTCCAGGTTGTAACTTGAGAACTTGTTTTGATCTATGATTGATGTCCCCTATACCCTAGGATACTACCATAATAGTTTCCCTCTGATTTGTACTCTTTTCAACCACCGAAATCGGTTCTTGATTCTCAAAATTCAGATTTCTTGAAGGCCATTGTCTGCATTGGTCGACTCATTGGTCGATTGGTCCAATAGACCAATCAATCGACCAATGAGTCTGAGAACCTCAGTCTTGATCCTTTGATTGATTTCCGATCTGTTCCTTTATGCATCTTTCCTAACATGTTGTATGTACTTGTTTAGGACTATCTTCTCGAGGTTTTGTCAAGTTCATACTTGATTCTTTAAGTTTCTATACGAGTTAGAAGGTAAGGACAGACTAATTCCTTAACTACATAGATTGCTTGTTCTCTGGTTTCTACTTTGTGAAACTATGAGATTACTTATTGTTATTGTAATTTAATTCTGATCTCTTCTTGTGAGATCCGGTAGCACTTGTTTATATTATCTTTTTCATTTTTATGTTATATGAATTACCTATTATTGCCTAACCCTGATTTTGCTTTTACATTCCCTTGTATATGATGAACTGTTGGTTGTATATGTTATGACTGATCTAAGAATGTGTTTGCTTAAGTTTGGTTTGGGATTGGGGAGTGTCCTTTTGACACTTCTGTCCTTGGACATTATCGGAAATAGTATGGGATGTTTCCGGGGTTGCCCATCGACGCTTTCCCGAATCATTGGTTGTCATACCTAGGGATGTCTAGCGGTGTTTGGCTAGGTTTTACCCTTGTTATATCAGACCCGATTCGGGAAGGGCATTGAGACCGAACGACCCGTGGTAGCAATGGAGATTCACGGGCGCTCAAGACCGGTGAAATGATCCGTGAGGGGACGGGAATCACATTGTGGGGGCCATTTATTGGAGGGTTGCATATGGCTAGACTTGGGCTCATGGGCGCTCAAGACCGGTGAAATGATCGGTGAGGGGACATGAGAGCTTCCCGTTTACCATATGTGGATAACCAATAGGGTTGATGAGTCCGTATTTGAGAGAGTCGGATGGGCCGACTCTAGGGAAAGGATACCGGAAAGGATCCCGAGAGGAGAGGAATGGAAGTATCTGGACCGACTTGATGTAACCGACTAGATGACTTGCATTTGGCTAGGCTTTTCCTTGACATGCGCCGGTACTTATGCCAAATGGTTGTGAGAGAGTGTGTTGACTTAACCCCTTACCATGGTTTGTCCGAGAGGGATCGCGGACCCATTACCAACCGGCTGCCCAAGATATCTTAAATAGTTGAGGGAATCCAAGATATCTTAAATGGTTGAGGATGTGAGCGGACTTTCCTGGGAGAAGTACGGTGCTATGACTTAAAGCATGTCTACCATAGAGACCAACATACATAGAGTTAGATGCATTCATACTTTGTTTGTCTCATATTGCATTGCATCTTGTTATGTTTTGTCACATGTTATCTATGATGTTATGGATTAACTCTCCTTCGGAGTTTCTTAGAAACTCATTCCTTTTGTATATTTCTTTACTGTTAGATTATCCTGCAAGTATAGATTATCATGACGAGCGTTACAACGAAGCACAAGTTGATGAAGCGTATTACATGCAAAGTGCTGGCAACGATCAAGATTACTTTGATGATCCCGGCGGATCAAGCCTACGTACTACTTATGAGAATGGCATAGAGTTGGAACAGGATCAGTTGGATTGATGAAGTCCACACTTATGAAGGCGTTATCTATAAACTAGAGGATTCTTGTTCTTAGTTTATTTCTTAGCACATTATTTCAGTTGTAATTCCCTTTTTGATTTTCATACTCTACGTTCGCTTTGTTTGTGGAGTGAGTTTCCGCCTCACTTTACTTCCTTTGATATCTTTGGATATCTGGTATCTTTCGCATTTCGATTATCCTGATTATTCATTATTTGTTTTGAACATTTATTTAAAATATTAAACCTTGATTAATTACTGTTTATGATTATGTTATTGTATATGTGGGAGGATGATTTCCTCGATACTTGATCTTGGGGCTGTGGATCACACTCTCGGGTATTGCGATTAGGTTACCGGCTGGGAGGATGTGACATTATTACTTTTGAATATCGTAGGACTGTTATAAATGCTTTAGAATAGTAGTATTGCGATTTCATATACTCTTGTTATAATGATTGATTATTATTGTCACTTATACTTATGATGAATCATTTCAATATTATGATTGAAATTCTATTATGATGATGTATCAAATGTATGTGAGATGTTGGACTTGAGTATGTGGTTGCTTAGGTATAACTTGGGATTGGGGGAGTGTTCTATTGAGGCTTCGGTCCTTGGGCATCGGAGGGAATAGTATGGGATGTTCTCCGAAGGTACCCATCAACACTTTCCGGGTTATTGGATGACATACATAGGATTGTCTAGTTGTTTGGCTAGGATGTCCCTGTTGTATCAAATCCGAATCGGAAGGGCATTGAGACCGAATGACCCGTGGTAGGTATGGTTTGATGGGCGCTCAAGGCCGGTAACCACCCCGTGAGAGGACATAAACCATATTGCGGATACACGAAGGGACCATTTATTGTGAAGGATACGGAGCGAGTTGGTCGGTTCCATAGGGAAAGTATCCGGATCTAA